>NC_059378.1:41839141-41956641 GCF_019703515.2 Myxocyprinus asiaticus
ACAGACACACACACACACTCACACTCTCACAGAAACACAGACACACACTCTTACACACACTCACACACACTCTCAAAGACACACACTCTCACAGAAACACACACACACAGACACACACATACACTCACACTCACACTCTCACAGAAACACACACACACTCTCACACACACACACACACTCACACACAGACACACAGACACCCACTCACACTCTCACAGAAACACACAGACACACACATACACTCACACTCTCACAGAAACACACACACACTCTCACACACAGACACACACACTCACACAACACACACGGACACACACTCACACACACAGACACCCACTCACACTCTCACAGAAACACTCATACACAGACACACAGACACACACACCCACACACACAGACACACACTCTCAGACACAGACACTCACACACACAGACACACACACACACACACTCACACACACATACACAGACACACACATACACTCACACTCTCACAGAAACACACACACACTCTCACACACAGAAACCCACACACTCTCACAGAAACAGACACACACACACACTCACACTCTCACAGAAACACAGACACACACTCTCACACACAGACGCACACTCTTACACACACTCGAGCGCAGTTTCAGCGCGTTTATAAACAAATGAAACGCGAACGCACTCACCGAACGCGTCAGGAAGCGTCTGAAGCAGCAGATGACTGTCACCGGAGAGAATCCCGCGGGAGTTTGACGGTGTTTTCGGTGAATTTTGTGTCGGTGTTGATCCACTTTTTCTCGCGTTGGAGCCAGACGTCATCTAATGTTTTGCTCACGTGCTTTCATTCAAGAAGGATGATCTATTCAACGCGCAGCGCGACTCTTAAAGCGACACACGCACATTAACACTGAACAGTCTTTCTATATGTCTTCTGTAAACTAAAACAAAAACATTACTGTCTTTATTTAAAAATAAATAAATTGCAAGATTGCTGAAATCATTGCAAATCCCTAAAATATATTAAAAGAAAATCTTCCAGGAGATTTTACTATTTAATTGAGTTTAATTGATTCTTTTTAATTATAATTTTTAAGGATTTTTTTTAATGTGTGTTCTGTTTTATTTTGGGGGCCTATGTTTTATTATTGTAATATCTTACTTTAATTGCCATTTTGGCATTTAATTTGTGTGTGTGTATGCTATATGATATCAAACTCTTATGTAGAAGATTTTACTTCTAATGAATACAAGTGCATTTCAAAAGAGCATGTTGAGAATTTAGGTAAATTTGAGATATGTATATTTAGTGAGGATATGAGAGGTGTCAGCCTGGTCAAGGATGTAGATCTGGAGTTCTCTCAGATGAAGCTGCGTGGACTTCCATCAGAATTGCATCAGTTATGTGTTCAGACTCGGTGAGTCCGCAGGAGGAAACTAAACGTCATGATTCACTGTGGTTTAGAGGAGCTCTTCCTCTTTCTCTGTCCCAGCCACAACTGTACTGTAAAGATAAAATATCAGTTTAAACACACACTTCTCTGTTCTGCCTTCCTCCCGGTAACACTTTTCAGAGAATATCAGTGCTGCGGTGTTAACAGAAATGAAGCAATGAAATGTATCTAAAAACAAAAGAGGTTTTCAACAAACAAAATTTATAACGTCTCATAGACACTTCCAGAAAGGAATGGGGAGTCTTCTCAGGAAAAACCTGGTCAGATGTGTTCACATGAAATCAGTGTTGGTATGTGCAACAAGCACTTAAGACTGCAAAAACTTACAAAAGTGATTCATTTTAAAGGAATGTTCCAGGTTGAACACAACATATGTTGCATACTGTTGATTATAACAGGCAATGACTTGTTCCATGGTTTATAAAAACAAAGTTAATATCACATTCAGAGGCACTTAAAATGGAAGTCTATGGGGAAAGACATCACAGGTTTTAAAAGCAGAATGTGCAGTTCATATTTTTGTTAAAACAATTTTTTTTGCAATTGCTCATGCTTCTTGACCCCTATGTAAATTTTGCAATAAAAGTACATGATTATCTAGCGTCGAAGCCAGCTTGAAATACATGTAACCAATTGTGTTTTTATGAGCCGTGTCATTAGGGGGCAGTCAACGCGCCTCAACAAACATCACAGGCAGCGCAGACACAGAGAGAGAGAGACAGTCACACAAGACGCAATATTGACAGCTGCATGAAGCACAACAGCAACAGGGATCTCAAAACTTGATTTTTGAAGTTTTAAGGATTAAAGGTGCTGTAAGTGATTTTAGCTGTTCTACTTCCACGAGACTGAGCCGTTGGATTAGCCAGCCCCACTTTCCAAAACCCTGCACTCCAAAGATCCCAAATGAGCTTTATTGAGAGTAGAAATGGTTGTAAAAAACAACAGCAGCACAATAGCGCCCTCAACTGACAACTGTTATGAACAATATGGCATAAAAATGGCATTAAGCTTCAATAATTCACTTCAACTACAATACTATGAGAACGTGCAAAATGATTGACAGGCAGAAAGCGTCAGAGATGCGGACACATATCTGTTTGCAGACTCTACAGCTATCACAGAGACTGGTGAGTTATCTCACAACACTTATTTCATTAATATCTTTCAGAGAATAGGAATGCATTTTCTATGAAAAAATCGCTTACAGCACCTTTAACTTGACACAGTTTCCAAAAAATGTGGCGTTTATGACGCTCAGAACCAGTGAGACGCTCCAAAAGCATCCGCCTGAAGCATATATAAACCAACACTTATAAATAGCTCAGATGGAATGCAAGAACACGTCATGTGAGTACAGGACACATTGACCAACTCAGTTGCAAAATGAATACCTGTGGACTGTAGTACTGAATAAAACAAACTACAGAATATTTACTTCTAAAGCCACTTTTTGTTTTGTCTAATCAATGCTCAATTATTCATCAGCCACAATAATGCAACATATTTTTTTTATAAATCTTATTTGTAATATTATAATATATTTATAATTATTTGAATTATTATGTATTATTTATATTGAATTATCTTTATTTAGGGGTCTTTCTCAGCAAATAATTATATATTTGATTAATTAACTGGCATGTCATGTAATTAATTCGATTAAAAAATGTAATAAATTGATAGCCCTAATTTTATTATCTTTAACCCTAAAACGCCATGTGCATCAAATATGACACACGTTTGACGGCTCCTGTTTCACTCTCTGTTTAAGCTGATGAGCCAAACAACCTATGGGATGTGTCACATGTTTACGGCACCATATAGTGGTTATTTGAGAGAAAAGTGGTTTCAATGTTTATATTGATCTATTTAAAATGAAAAGTGACTCTTATGTTGGGATAAATGACAGCTTATTTTAATAAAGTAAAAGTGACAGTAATGATTATATTGTTGCTAATATTTTAAAATGAGTATTTGCTGAATATAAGCAACTTGTGCTTGATTAAAATTTTGAATATTATTTTATTGAAAAAGCCCCTTTGAAATCCATGAATCAAAAGGCTTTTGAGGAATATCTCTCAATCATCATTACATTCATGCACACCACAAAAAACATCACAGAGCTTTGAAAATTCTGACATATACATGTTATAAGATATAAACTCGGCAAAAAAATAAACGTCCCTTTTTCAGGACACTGTATTTTAAAGATAATTTTGTAAAAATCCAAATAACTTCTCAGATCTTTATTGTAAAGGGTTTAAACAATGTTTTCCATGCTTGTTCAATGAACCATAAACAATTAATGAACATGCACCTGTGGAACGGTCATTAAGACACTAACAGCTTACAGACGGTAGGCAATTAAGGTCAGTTATAAAAACTTAGGACGCTAAAGAGACCTTTCTACTGACTCTGAAAAGCACCAAAAGAAAGATGCCCAGGGTCCCTGCTCATCTGCGTGTACGTGCCTTAGGCATGCTGCATGGAGGCATGAGGACTGCAGATGTGGCCAGGGCAATAAATTACAATGTCCGTACTGTGAGACGCCTAAGACAGCGCTACAGGGAGACAGGAAGGACAGCTGATCGTCCTCGCAGTGGCAGACCACGTGTAACAACACCTGCACAGGATCGGTACATCCGAATATCACACCTGCAGGACAGGTACAGGATGGCAACAACAACTGCCCGAGGTACACCAGGAACGCACAATCCCTCCATCAGTGCTCAGACTGTCTACAATAGGCTGAGAGAGGCTGGACTGAGGGCTTGTAGGCCTGTTGTAAGGCAGGTCCTTACCAGACATCACCAGCAACAGTGTCACCTATGGGCACAAACCCACCTTCGCTGAACCAGACAGGACTGGCAAAAAGTGCTCTTCACTGACAAATCACAGTTTTGTCTCACCAGGGGTGATGGTCAGACTCGCATTTATCGTCGAAGGAATGAGCGTTACACCGAGGCCTGTACTCTGGAGCGGGATTGATTTGGAGGTGGAGGGTCCATCATGGTCTGGGGCGGTGTGTCACAGCATCATCGGACTGAGCTTGTTGTCATTGCAGGCAAACTCAACGCTGTGCGTTACAGGGAAGACATCCTCCTCCCTTCCTGCAGGCTCATCCTGACATTACCCTCCAGTATGACAATGCCACCAGCCATACTGCTCGTTCTGTGCGTGATTTCTGTGCAAGACAGGAATGTCAGTGTTCTGCCATGGCCAGCGAAGAGCACGTCTGGACCTGTTGGATCAGAGGGTGAGGGCTAGGGCCATTCCCCCCAGAAATGTCTGGGAACTTGCAAGTGCCTTGGTGGAAGAGTGGAGTAACATCTCACAGCAAGAACTGGCAAATCTGGTGCAGTCCATGAGGAGGAGATGCACTGCAGTACTTAATACAGCTGGTGGCCACACCAGATACTGACTGTTACTTTTGACCCCCCTTTGTTCAGGGACACATTATTCCATTTCTGTTAGTCACATGTCTGTGATACTTGTTCAGTTTATGCCTTAGTTGTTGAATCTTTTTATGTTCATACAAATTTTACACGTTAAGTTTGCTGAAAATAAAAGCAGTTGAAAGTGAGAGGACGTTTCTTTTCTTTAAAGTTTATTAAAAAGTTTTAAATTGATTTAAAGTGTGAACTAATATTTCTGTGTATTTTCATATATACAGTCTGCTCTGTCATTATACATTTCTCATTATTTTACATTATAAGCTATTATGATGTCTTCTTACCGTAAGTTCCTGAGACCCAGTGAAAAAAGATTTACAATGTTCCTTTTTTTAAATGTCAATATAGTGTTTGGTGCATTAAATACATATGATTAAAATAGTTATAAAACATATTTTTCTCATTGTATTTGTACAGTGATACATTTCAATCCATATTTACGGACTAAGGAGAGGAAGCTGTCATGGCCAAACTCAAACATTTGGTATCTCTGAAAAGCCCAGAGAGTCCTCTGATAATACCCCAAGATTTACCTCTGTAGAAAAACTTCAATAACAAATGTCCTACACAAAAATGAGGATAATGACCTTTAAAGCCTAATGTATCAAATATGATACAGAAAAAAACATTACGATTTCTTTTTATAGTTTGTCTAATGGCACTAAAAACAGTTTAATGTCAAAAAATTCGAATTATATGTCACACTTTACAGAGTAAAGTCTTGCTGCTATATTTTCCAAACAGTGTGTATTTTAACATTTATCCCGGTGCAATGTCTTGCCCCATAGACTTCCATTGTAAGTGCATTACTGTAAACCTCACAAAATAAGGAACATTCAAAATTATATTCTGTATTACTCGACAGCATTCCACAGAGCTTAACTTGTATTTAACCCGGAACATTTCTTTGACCAGTTAACAAAAATATTTCACCAAAAGCTCTTTTGAAAAAGGTGTTTGTCGAGATGGGCACCACAAGATGAGTTAAAACGAGTGATTGTATTTGTGGAAGAGCATCAGAAAATGATGAACCATGTCTGAACAGCGTTTGAGCGAGGAGTTATCAGCATTTGAGAGCGGTGGGCCAGAAGAGGAATAACCTCCGGAATAAAAGGAGGATTATGGATGTCTTTTAGCGTCTCCTCGACGTCCAATCAAACACAAATAAACAGTGGACCTCAGAGTCAGTATGCACAACACAAGAGCAAGGGTTTTAATCAACGCTGGAACTAATCCTGTGTTCCCGTCATTCCACAAGCCCGGAGAACATAAAAACATTGATGTTTCTCATTCCGCTTTTGTAATCAGTCAAGTCATTCCTGTTATGCACCTTTTGAACCCCGTTACTGTTAACGAATCTGCTTGGGTTGTAATTTTAGGAAGTGTTTCTACAAAAGTGAATGGCACACTTTCAGAAATATGCTCTGGTCAAGCTCAGGAACTTGTTTATACACCCAGATTATTTTCACAATGGCAAGAATATTAACAGAAGGGAGCGTAATGGTGAAAATAAAGAGCTAAAGATAGCCATTCCTCAGTGCTGCACTGACTGTTATCTTACATGAAGATGTCAACTTACAAACAGATTTGTCTTTTAAAATATCAAACAGAATGGAAAAAAGTGTTAAAGAAGAGGCCACATACACACTTTTCAGTTCCTAACGCCGGTAATGGAGTATTTTCTTGTCCAGTGTGGATGAGAGGTGTAAACCTAACAAAGTCAATGTGGTTTTTAAATTCCACAAAACATCAAAGAATTGATCAGATCCACTGCTAATACTGATATTTATTCTGTTGTTTTCCCACCAAAACCGACGTCACTTCCTGGACTATAGAAAGCGATATTGAGGACACCGAGGGGAAAACTATAGGTGCGTCCCAAACCGCACACTTCTGCACTATTCTACGCCATTTTGTAGTGAAAGTAGTGCGAGTTGTATGTTTATACTGAAAATGCAACAAAAAGAAGTGTACTTTAAGTACATGGATGATGCATTTTCAACCGTCAAAATGGAGTGTGGAATGTCGGACACTTCATGCACTCAGCGCACGCGGCTCGCTGTATGTAGTGGAAGGGGCGGAGTTATCTGGCTGCACTGCTGGTCTGACAAAACAATTGAGAATGTAGAGACTAGTGAAACTTCAGTGAAGACAGCACCTTACAAATGTGAGTTGAATGTTTTATCACCACCTCACACTGTGTGAATATGAACGTTGATGAAGATATAAACTGAGGTTGGCTAACGCGCTAAAGCTAGCGGCAACACATCACGTGCACTTGAAACATCACTTCCATCAGATGTTAAACGCTGAATGCTTCCGTGTAATAAAAACTGTTAAGTTTTCCATTTGTTATAATAGTAAACTTTGAAAATGTATACACTACATGGCTGAATGCATAGTGTATATTGTAAGTGTATAGTGTATAGTGTGTTATTTGGGACACAGCTTATAAATTAATCATTAAAAAAATTATCCCAAAAAATAAAACATGTTTTGTTAACTTTTTGATTAGAGAAAGGAAAAATGAAGAAACACCCAGAATATTTCTTCATAAAGTTTTACATGTCAGCAGTTGACAGCAACAGGGACATGGCATTAAAAAGAAACGGGTCTAAAGAGTCATTTGTTTGGGATTTGGACTACACTGGTCACACTGTATGTTATTGATTCACTATAAAGAACCAGGTCTAAAGAGTCATTTGTTTGGGATTTGGACTACACTGGTCACACTGTATGATTCTGATTCACTATAAAGAACCAGGTCTAAAGAGTCATTTGTTTGGGAATCAGGACTACACTGGTCACACTGTATGTTATTGATTCACTATAAAGAAACGGGTCTAAAGAGTCATTTGTTTGGGAATCAGGACTACACTGGTCACACTGTCTGATTCTGATTCACTATAAAGAACCGGGTCTAAAGAGTCATTTGTTTGGGAATCGGACTACACTGGTCACACTGTATGTTACTGATTCACTAAAAAGAAACGGGTCTAAAGAGTCATTTGTTTGGGAATCAGGACTACACTGGTCACACTGTCTGATTCTGATTCACTATAAAGAACCGGGTCTAAAGAGTCATTTGTTTGGGAATCAGACTACACTGGTCGCACTGTATGTTAATGATTCACTATAAAGAACCAGGTATAAAGAGTCATTTGTTTGGGAATTGGACTACACCGGTCGCACTGTATGTTACTGATTCACTAAAAAGAACCAGGTCTAAAGAGTCATTTGTTTGGGATTTGGACTACACTGGTCACACTGTATGATTCTGATTCACTATAAAGAACCGGGTCTAAAGAGTCATTTGTTTGGGAATTGGACTACACCGGTCGCACTGTATGTTACTGATTAACTAAAAAGAACCAGGTCTAAAGAGTCATTTGTTTGGGATTTGGACTACACTGGTCACACTGTATGATTCTGATTCACTATAAAGAACCGGGTCTAAAGAGTCATTTGTTTGGGAATCGGACTACACTGGTCGCACTGAATATTATTGATTCACTATAAAGAACCGGGTCTAAAGAGTCATTTGTTTGGGATTTGGAATACACTGGTCACACTGTATGATTCTGATTCACTATAAAGAACCAGGTCTAAAGAGTCATTTGTTTGGGATTTGGACTACACTGGTCGCACTGTATGTTACTGATTCACTAAAAAGAAACGGGTCTAAAAAGTCATTTGTTTGGGAATCAGGACTACACTGGTCACACTGTCTGATTCTGATTCACTATAAAGAACCGGGTCTAAAGAGTCATTTGTTTGGGATTTGGACTACACTGGTCGCACTGTATGTTATTGATTCACTATAAAGAACCAGGTCTAAAGAGTCATTTGTTTGGGATTTGGACTACACTGGTCACACTGTATGATTCTGATTCACTATAAAGAACTGGGTCTAAAGAGTCATTTGTTTGGGATTTGGACTACACTGGTCGCACTGTATGTTATTGATTCACTATAAAGAACCAGGTCTAAAGAGTCATTTGTTTGGGATTTGGACTACACTGGTCACACTGTATGATTCTGATTCACTATAAAGAACCAGGTCTAAAGAGTCATTTGTTTGGGATTTGGACTACACTGGTCACACTGTATGTTATTGATTCACTATAAAGAAACGGGTCTAAAGAGTCATTTGTTTGGGAATCAGGACTACACTGGTCACACTGTCTGATTCTGATTCACTATAAAGAACCAGGTCTAAAGAGTCATTTGTTTGGGAATCGGACTACACTGGTCACACTGTATGTTACTGATTCACTAAAAAGAAACGGGTCTAAAGAGTCATTTGTTTGGGAATCAGGACTACACTGGTCACACTGTCTGATTCTGATTCACTATAAAGAACCGGGTCTAAAGAGTCATTTGTTTGGGAATCGGACTACACTGGTCGCACTGTATGTTATTGATTCACTATAAAGAACCAGGTCTAAAGAGTCATTTGTTTGGGAATCAGGACTACACTGGTCACACTGTCTGATTCTGATTCACTATAAAGAACCGGGTCTAAAGAGTCATTTGTTTGGGAATCAGGACTACACTGGTCACACTGTCTGATTCTGATTCACTATAAAGAACCAGGTCTAAAGAGTCATTTGTTTGGGAATCGGACTACACTGGTCACACTGTATGCTACTGATTCACTAAAAAGAAACGGGTCTAAAGAGTCATTTGTTTGGGAATCGGACTACACTGGTCGCACTGTATGTTATTGATTCACTATAAAGAACCGGGTCTAAAGAGTCATTTGTTTGGGAATCAGGACTACACTGGTCACACTGTTTGATTCTGATTCACTATAAAGAACCGGGTCTAAAGAGTCATTTGTTTGGGAATCGGACTACACTGGTCGCACTGTATGATTCTGATTCACTATAAAGAACCAGGTCTAAAGAGTCATTTGTTTGGGAATCAGGACTACACTGGTCGCACTGTATGTTACTGATTCACTATAAAGAACCGGGTCTAAAGAGTCATTTGTTTGGGATTTGGACTACACTGGTCACACTGTATGATTCTGATTCACTATAAAGAACTGGGTCTAAAGAGTCATTTGTTTGGGATTTGGACTACACTGGTCGCACTGTATGTTATTGATTCACTATAAAGAACCAGGTCTAAAGAGTCATTTGTTTGGGATTTGGACTACACTGGTCACACTGTATGATTCTGATTCACTATAAAGAACCAGGTCTAAAGAGTCATTTGTTTGGGATTTGGACTACACTGGTCACACTGTATGTTACTGATTCACTAAAAAGAAACGGGTCTAAAGAGTCATTTGTTTGGGAATCAGGACTACACTGGTCACACTGTCTGATTCTGATTCACTATAAAGAACTGGGTCTAAAGAGTCATTTGTTTGGGAATCGGACTACACTGGTCGCACTGTATGTTATTGATTCACTATAAAGAACCAGGTCTAAAGAGTCATTTGTTTGGGAATCAGGACTACACTGGTCACACTGTCTGATTCTGATTCACTATAAAGAACCGGGTCTAAAGAGTCATTTGTTTGGGAATCAGACTACACTGGTCGCACTGTATGTTACTGATTCACTATAAAGAACCAGGTCTAAAGAGTCATTTGTTTGGGAATCAGGACTACACTGGTCGCAATGTATGTTATTGATTCACTATAAAGAACCGGGTCTAAAGAGTCATTTGTTTGGGAATCGGACTACACTGGTCGCACTGTATGATTCTGATTCACTATAAAGAACCGGGTCTAAAGCGTCATTTGTTTGGGAATTGGGACTACACTGGTCACACTGTATGATTCTGATTCACTATAAAGAACCGGATCTAAAGAGTCATTTGTTTGGGAATCGGACTACACTGGTCGCACTGTATGTTACTGATTCACTATAAAGAACCAGGTCTAAAGAGTCATTTGTTTGGGAATTGGGACTACACTGGTCACACTGTCTGATTCTGATTCACTATAAAGAACCGGGTCTAAAGAGTCATTTGTTTGGGAATCAGGACTACACTGATCGCACTGTATGTTACTGATTCACTATAAAGAACCAGGTCTAAAGAGTCATTTGTTTGGGAATTGGGACTACACTGGTCACACTGTATGATTCTGATTCACTATAAAGAACCGGGTCTAAAGAGTCATTTGTTTGGGAATCGGACTACACTGGTCGCACTGTATGTTACTGATTCACAATAAAGAACCGGGTCTAAAGCATCATTTGTTTGGGAATTGGGACTACACTGGTCACACTGTATGATTCTGATTCACTATAAAGAACCGGGTCTAAAGAGTCATTTGTTTGGGAATCGGACTACACTGGTCGCACTGTATGTTACTGATTCACTATAAAGAACCAGGTCTAAAGAGTCATTTGTTTGGGAATCGGACTACACTGGTCGCACTGTATGATTCTGATTCACTATAAAGAACCGGGTCTAAAGAGTCATTTGTTTGGGATTTGGACTACACTGGTCGCACTGTAAGATTCAGATTCATTATAAAGAAACGGTTATTAAGAGTCATTTGTTTGGGAATCGGACTATACTGGTTGCATTGTAAGTTACTGATTCACTAAAAAGAACCGGTCTAAAGAGTCAATTGTTTGGGATTTCTACTACACTGGTTGCACTGTATGTTACTGATTCACTAAAAAGAACTGGTTATAAAGAGTCATTTGTGTGGGAATCAGACTAAACCGGTTGCACTGTGTGTTATTGATTCACTTAGAACAGTGGTTCCCAACCCTGTTCCTAGAGGCCCCCCAACACTACACATTTTGGATATCTCCTTAATCAAACACACCTGATTCAACTCATTAGCTCATTAGTAGAGACTCAATGACCTGAATTAGGTGTGTCAGATAAGGGAGATTTGGGGGGCCTCCAGGAACAGGGTTGGGAACCACTGACTTAGAAGAACCGGCTCTTAGGAGTAATTTGTTTGGGAATCCGACTACACTGGACGCACTTCATGTCTCATGCTTTAGATTCAGTAGCAGTGTTGCGATGTGGGTTTTAGTACATCCTACATTAACTGCATTGATCTTTCATGTTTGCTCTACTCTTTTCATTCTGATATTGCATGACCTTTGACCTGTAGGTCAGAGCAACTTCAGAAGTTGACAGTCAGCTTCTAAAACAAGCACCTGTCCTTAGAGCAACACACATGCCAGTCGAGGAAAAACATCTACAAAATTCGGCTAGAAATAGCCTGCACTCAGGCTGCACAAACACTGCAGGATGAGTTACACACTGAAGTTTAATACTTAATGTCTGTTCAAATCACTATGACTTTAACAACTAAAACCTTCAATGAATGAGAACAAAAACTTGTGCAATCTCATGGAGAAACATGAGAATCTTCTGTAAGGAACAAAGAAGCAGCAACTACTTAGAAAAATACTTGCGCAATGAATCATGACACAGCATTTGTTCACCTGTTCATATGAGTAATGGATTTCAGAGAAAAGCCTTCGGTTAATTTGCTTAAAGAAACATTAATTATTCATAGTTCCCTCTTGCTTTAATTATACTCCTGGAACAAACAACAAAACTCTCCCTCATCAGGAACACAGAAGAGTGCAAAAATTAAATTACAAGTGCAAGCAAAAAAGAGCCATATATTTTCCTCTGTCTTTTTTCTTATCTTTAAGCACCATTTATGTTGATGTTGGAGAGTAAAAATGCCATTTGAGTGACATCACTTCCTGTAACAGCTCATAGGAGCGCTGATTCCTAAGAAGTTTTGAAGGGCCGTGTGTTAATAAACAACTCATAATAATATTATCCATTACATTTTACTTTATTACTTTTACTTCCAGAGACTTCAGTAGAAACATGAAAGAATTAACTAAACAAAAATAATGCTGTATGTGTCTGCTTAAAGGAATACTTCACCCAAAATGGAAATTCTGTCATCATTTATTCATGCTCATGTTGACCCAAACCCATTTGACTTTCTGTCTTATGCAGAACACCAAAGGAGATATTAGGCAGTATGTTGAGTCTCCACTCTCTTTGTATGGAAAAAAGTACAGTGAAAGTGAATGGTGACTGAGGCCATCATTTGTCTAAAACAAAAAGATAGAAAGTCATACGGAAAATGAATTTTCATTTTTTTGGGTGAACTGTGCCTTTAAACTACTAGTGTAATATTGTACCTGTTCAGAGGAGGTGCTCTTTTTGGCAGCACACAGACACATAATGCACTTCAGTTTATGTCTGTCAGTTTGTGTGTGTGTGTGTGTGTGTGTGTGTTTGTGCACACATGGACGGACAGCGCTGCCAGCTAATGCTGGGTAATCTTGCATTTCCTGTGTAAGTATGTGAATATTTAGGAGTGTTCAGTTTTTCTTGACTCCAGTCCGGTTGTTCAATAGATTCACTCTGCTCTTGGTGCCCACTGATGTTGCGGTGACTCCAGGCTGCTGCATCACTTTATCCAGCGTGGTTTTCTTAATCGCAGCCATAGAAATCTTCTCCTGATCAGCCAGATACTGCAGCTCCCTATGAGGAACACAGAGAATGTGATTTACTGAAGTCGCGTACACACTACAGTTCAATCCGGTGTCGCTACCCTTCTCAATGTTTAATGTAGTTCTGTTCACACTACAGATAAATCCGGTGTTGCTACACTTCTGAATGTTTAATGTAGTTCTGTTCACACTACAGTTCAATCCGGTGTCGCTACCCTTCTCAATGTTTAATGTAGTTCTGTTCACACTACAGATAAATCCGGTGTCGCTACACTTCTGAATGTTTAATGTAGTTCTGTTCACACTACAGATAAATCCGGTGTCGCTACACTTCTGAATGTTTAATGTAGTTCTGTTCACACTACAGATAAATCCGGTGTCGCTACACTTCTGAATGTTTAATGTAGTTCTGTTCACACTACAGATAAATCCGGTGTCGCTACACTTCTGACTGTTTAATGTAGTTCTGTTCACACTACAGATAAATCCGGTGTCACTACACTTCTGACTGTTTAATGTAGTTCTGTTCACACTACAGATAAATCCGGTGTCGCTACACTTCTGACTGTTTAATGTAGTTCTGTTCACACTACAGATAAATCCGGTGTCGCTACACTTCTGACTGTTTAATGTAGTTCTGTTCACACTACAGATAAATCCGGTGTCGCTACACTTCTGAGTGATTAATCTTTGGTTCCTAGAACAGCTAAATCCGGTGTATTTAAAAGTGACTGTCAACTCCCACAACTTTGCAGCATACATGTGGAGTAACAGAAGATTATTACTACAGCTTATCATAGTTCTGCAGAGTCAATATTAATTAGACATAAAAAGTTTCTACTGACTAGCAGAGGTTAAACTGAGACCAAGTCAGCAGAAATAGCGCCGTATCATGGCTGACCCTGCACTCTGACCCCAGCCTAGCTGGGATATGTGAAAAAGAAGAATTTCACTGTATATGTGCAAATGTATAATGTGTGATAAATAAAGAAAATTATTAATTATTATAATTAGAAATATAAAGGATGAAACAAATTATATAATTTAAAACTGCAATAAAGTTTGTACCGTGTCCTGATGCAGGATGCCTCCACAGCGTTTATGAGCAAGCTGCGGAATCCGCCACTCTCTAGGAAGTGCAGCGCGTGGATGGTAGCGCCACCTGGTGAGCAGACGTTGTCTTTCAGTTGACCGGGGTGCTGCTCAGAGTCCAGGAGCATTTTAGCCGCACCCTAAAAACGAATGAACAGTCGATTCAAATATGTAAAGATACACAGCCTAAATAAAATTCCATTTAGCTTATTATTGTTCAATTTACTAAAGTAAACAGAGTTCATGTTGACTTAAAATAGTGCGAAGTGACATACCAGTAACGCCTGAGCTCCCAGTCTCACCGCAAGTCTCCGTGGCAACCCCATCTTCACCCCTCCATCAGCGAGAGCATCGAGTGCCGTAAACGCCTGAGAACAAACAAACATACACAAAGTTTTATTCACGTTTGTGCATAACTCAATGTCCTAATCAGACACAAGGTTTTGTCCTAACTAGTTGTAAAAAAATATATATATATTTTATTAGTGGCTTGGTTTCTTTTCATGTCAAGTCACCCTGGGTAACTCCACCTACAGTGAAATCTAGTCCAATCACAGTAAAAAATTAGTCCAAAATCCTGCTTGAGAACTGATTAAACAACAAATATGGTCAGACTGGCTGCAAATTTGTTGTTTCATGCAAAATTTCATAGGACAGTTTCTCATTATCATGACCTTTTGAGGCTTTTCCTTAAATGCTGTAAACTAGTCTTGTTGACAAATTTAGTCCATGTATGAATTTGTTTAAAAAACTACAATTTCAATTGTTATTCATTTTTTAAATGTTTGAGTGGATAGTAAAGGAAAAGCAGTCAACAAGTGGTAACTCCTTCAATACTGTTTAAAATGCATGACCGTGATGTAAAAGCACTCACATAAGCAGGTCCGCTACCGCTGAGTCCCGTCACGGCGTCGATCAGATCTTCCTCCACCTCCGTACAGAACCCGACGCTCGCCATCAGCTGCTCCAGCAGTTTCCCATCCTCTACATCAGCATGTGTTCCCGTGGCGTAAACCGTCGCACCCTCGCGCACCACCACCGGCGTGTTCGTCATACAACGCATCACTTTAGGAGACGTACGATACTGAAGCAGTTTCTGCACAGAGAAAATACATTTGTATTGTTTTCATTTATTATATACTATGTGTCACATTTGCCATTTTAAATGCTAAACAAACCTCTAACTGTAAGTATTTAGCTTCAGTGTATAAGGCCTTTTGTGAGTTTGTTTACATTTGAATTTTTGACAGGTGCAGTTGGAGTGGAACGAGTATTCCATTTGCCCATTTGAACATTCCGTCAATATGCAGTGCATTCAGGAAGTATTCATATTTTGTTATGTTGCAGCCTTATGCTAAAATGCTTTAAATTATTTATTTTTTTCACATCAATCTACACTCCATACCCCATAATGACAAAGCAAAAACCAGATGTTTGCTTTATCATTATGAGGTGCAAATTTATTAAAAAGAAAAAACTGAAATATCACATTGACTTAAGTATTCAGACCCTTTGCTATGACACTTGAAATTGATCTCAGGTGCATCCCATCTCTCTGGAACATCTTTGAGATGTTTCTACACTTTGATTGGAGTCCACCTGTGGCAAATTCAATTGATTGTACATGATTTGGAAAGACACACGTGTCTATATAAGGTCTCACAGCTGAAAATGCATATCAGAGCAAAAACCAAGCCATGAGGTCAAAGGAACTGCACAGATCTGGGAAAGGCTACAAAAAAATTTCGGCTGCATTGAAGGTTCCCAAGTGTTCAGTGGCCTCCATAACTCTTAAATGGAAGTTTGGAACAACCAGGGCTCTTCCTAGAGCTGGCCACCTGGCCAAACCGAGGATTCGGGGAAGAAGGGCCTTGGTAAGAACCAAGAACCTGATGGTCACTCTGGTTGAGCTCCAGAGATCATGTGTGGAGATGGGAGAAACTTGCAGAGGACAACCATCACTGTAACACTCCACCGATCTGGGCTTTATGGAAATGGAAGCCTCTCCTCAGTGCAAGACACATCAAAAAGCACCTAAAGGACTCTCAGACTGTGAGAAACAAGATTCTCTGGTCTGATGAAATGAAGATTGAACTGTTTGGCCTCAATTTCAAGCGTCATGTCTGGATGAAACCAGGCACCGCTCATCACCTGCGCAACACCATCCCAATGGTGAAGCATAGTGGTGGTAGCATCATGCTGTGGGGGTGTTTTTCAACGGCAGGGACTGGGGGACTGGTCAGGGTTTAAGGAAAGCTGAACACAGCAAAATAACGTAGGGGTGGGCGATATACTTGTAGACTAAGTCATATGCGATATACGTATGCACGTATAACTTAGTGGTCAGGGCTTCATGCGAGACTGATAAAAATAATGAAATGCAGTAAGCGTTCCAGAGGGTTTTAAAAGCAGAAATGTGAAGATTGTATTGAATTCTACATTAAAAATGTGTGCTCTTTGAGCTGTAAACTGTCTAAATCATCCTTTTGCAGTGGCACTACTTTTCTAGGCGGATGAACTTCTGGTTATGCATTACCGATGTAATTCCTGAGGGTGTGGCATCAGAGTGTTACACTTTAAGTGAAATCAACCTACAAATCAACCTTACAGTTGACTCTGCAAATTAAGTTGTAAAATTAAGAAGCAATTTTAACATGGAAAAAATGACCTGAATGTTTCACACCTTCTCAATAGAGCTGATAGTGACTCCAGCTGCACAGGAGACGATGAGGTGACGATCTTCAATATCTGGACCAATTTCATCCAGAACAAACGGGATGATGTGCGGTTTCACCGCCAGGAACAGAACGTCACTCTTATGTGCGGCTTCCTTGTTGCTTGTTGTAAAATTGATGCCCATTTTCTGAAGACGACAGAAAGATGAGATGTTAGGCTATTATCTATTAACACCCAAACACACAGAGTTGAAGCTTACACACCCTCAGACTGGAGACTGTGGGCAGATCTGTGTCAGGTGAACTTGCTGTGATTCGGTTTGCTGTGATTACACCTGAAAAACAGGCGAAAACTAAATAATGACCGTTTTTGGGGCAAAAAACCCCTTCACTATCATTGTAAGTGGAATTCAGGGTGAAGAGTGCAGAATATGGCCTGAGTAAATAAAATCCTGATCAGTCCAGAGACTAAAGGTCATTTATTAGTGTATATACATGGACGGTCATCTTGACCCAGTTCTTACCCGCTGCTGTGAAGCCCTTGACCAGGGCGTGTGCCAGCTGACCCGCTCCGATAAACCCAACACTCATCCTGATGATGTCACACCTGCACATGACACAATCAGAACACTCGAATCTCATTATTACACAACACAATCAAACAGTGTATCCACTGAACAGGGTAATTGTAATGTTAGGTGAAAATAACAATGATTACAGAATTAATTCTGCCTTTAAATAGCTATATTTGCAGGTGTATTATAATGTCACATTATTATAATGAAGTGATGTAGCATCACTTCCAGAAATGTATTACTGTAACATCATTTCAAGTTACTGCAAATCTGTTAACATCAATTACAGATATATTGAACACATACTGTTCTACTATAGCATCAACCACAGATATGTAGTTATTGTTGCACTGCAACATCCATTATAAACATACAATTCTTAATATGTTAATATAACATTAATTACACATACATTGTTATTATAGTTACACTGCAGCATCAACTATGTTGTATTGTAGCATCTATTGCAGTGATACTGTTTTCATATGTTACATTGTAGCATCAGTGCACATGAATAATTATAATACCTCTCATGCATTACTCAACATCATATTCATTGATATCACATCACTACAAACTGAATATCTTGTCTCACCTTAAGCGGGATTCACAGTGTTTTGAAGCTTCGGTTGTGATTTCTGAGAGACGGTGTCAACGTGGCTTCTCCACACCATGTGCACTAGGACAGCGGTTTGACTGACAGGTGGATTCGCGAATGAGAGAGGAGATGCTGTCGAGTCTAACCAATGAGCGCGGAGAGAGCGCGAAATGAGGGCGGGGTTTGTAAGAGTAAGACTCCATTGCATCAGTTCCTGAGTGTGGGTCAAGAGCATCAGTGTGTGTTTATATCTAGACAGACACGTCACACAACACTTAAAACACCTGGTACCTGTAGAACAAAAGTTTTTAGTCTGTCAAATAACGCCAAAAAAGCGTCAAAAACCATTTTTTATTATTGTTGCTTTTCAGGGAGTACAATAGTAAGCAAGGGTCCTAAAAGAACAGAGCACATATACACAAAAAGAAAGAAAGAGAGAGAAATAAATCAAATAACTTATGTATCAGGGTCTTCTAATGAATTACATTTTGTTTGTAAAAAATTAAACAGTCTTCTAGCACTTTTCCTTTTTGTATAACTTGAAGATTTACAACAACACCAGAGTCCTTTTTACAATATAGAAAACAATGGCTTTATTTTATGGACTTTCATTTATAAAAACTGGACATGACCATCTTCTGTTATTATGCCAAAGGTTGTATAATTTCTTGGAAATTGAGATAATAAATTTATTGCGACTTTAAGCCAATTATACATGCCAGACCAAAAGGTGCTGCTGTATTTACAATAAAAAAACAAAAACAAGTGAACTTTTGTTTCAGTTTCAGAATAATAAAAGGTGCAATCAATATTAAATATGTGTCTAAGAAATTCAAAGGATGGCTATATCTTATAATTTTTAAAAAATGTATTTCCTTGGCTTTTGGAGGAACAGGAATGTCCTAACAATCATTTACCATGATAAACACAGTTTCCACCTTACTATTAAACACACACTTTTTCTGAAGTGGGGTGAATAGATTTGTTCTGAAAAATGTTCAAAGTGGGCTCACATTGACTGATCCAATCACAATGGAGATTCATTTGTTTATAGAATACTTGAGATGTTAGTATGTAAATTAACCGAAAATGGTTATGAGTTATTTTGAGTAAGCATTATCTTCATTTTTCACTCAAAAAAGCACCTTGCTGTCTTAAAATGTATTGCATTAGTTGACAAATTTTGCCCTATAACTATTGCCTCTATATCTTCACGATATTACTGTAACCCCCCCAAGTGTGGATAAAAGACTCCCTCACCACCTTTTTTAAAAAACTGAATTTTAATCAAAACAACCTTCCGTTATTATTTATTTTCACACATATGATGTTGCTCCATCAATATTAAATAAAAAGAAATAAAAAAATGTCTTAACATCTTCAACTCTGCGGACCCGCCAGCCGGTCCAAAGAGGGGGGGGGGGGCGCTATATCATGAAAAAAGTTTAAGCTTGACATGTTCAAGTCCCCATATACGTAAGTCAGGCATATGTGGTATTTCAAAAGCTTAGAATCTGAACTTTTCATAGATAACAATCACTTCTGCATTTATGTTACTTAAAATTACAAAATAACACCTGAAAACATCTGCGTCGCAAATAAGCGCCATTCGCAGTATTGACGCTGACTAACACCCCTGGAGTTGCGAGTTCGAATCCAGGGCGTGCTGAGTTACTCCAGCCAGGTCTCCTAAGCAACCAAATTGGCCCAGTTGCTAGGGAGGGTAGAGTCACATGGGGTACCCTCCTCGTGGTCGTGATTAGTGGTTCTCGCTCTCAATGGGGTGTGTGGTAAGTTGTGTGTGGATCGTGGAGAGTAGCATGAGCCTCCACATGCTGTGAGTCTCCGCGGTGTCATGCACAACGAGTCACGTGATAAGATGCGCGGATTGACGGTCTCAGAAGTGGAGGCAACTGAGACTTATCCTCCGCCACCCGGATTGAGGTGAGTAACCGTGCCACCATGAGGACCTACTAAGTAGTGGGAATTGGGCATTCCAAATTGGGAGAAAAGGGGATTAAAAAATATATGAATGAAGTCTTTAAAATAGTACTTAAATAAACAAATCATATATCAAATGAAAGCTCTCATTCTTAGGAACGTTATTTTGTTGCTGTAATACCACAGTTTAAAAGATTTTCAAAAGAATCACAAAGTGAAATATGATATTTGTAAGACATCAAATATAAACGTCACATTTATGCTGAGATAACTGCTGCTGTAATCCCCAAATAGCTAAAAATGTTATATCTGCTTTTATCTTAGGACATTCTATAAAAATGAGCCATTGTTTACTTGTCTGTGAGCTTGCTTGTGTGAATAATCCAATGTTATATCTTAGATGTCCAGAACAAAATAGATGGAAAAGCATTTTAAAAAATCATCAGAAATATATGTTATCAACTATTGATGATAAAATGTTTTATATCACCGCAAAGATGGGGAAATCTCATCTGTCTAATGACATCTAGATTGAGTTTCTTGTCCACTCAGAGGCCGAGATATTCAATGAAATAATGAGGGTGGTGCATGAACTGAAAATTAGACTGAATGTCTATGGACGAGCACATCTGTGAGGAATAAAATGTGTTAGAGCACCACCTACATTTCAGATCGGCATTTTGTAATGGAATGTAATAGAGAATTTTTTTTTCTAGTACTTCCTGCCATCTAGTGGAATAAAATAAAACTATTTTGGAGGGAGACGGGGTGAACAGAACCAAAATGGCATGCTTACAAATTTAGGACAAAAATAAATAAATATAAAATAAATTCTGTTTATCATAAGATTATAAACACATACAATCTTATTTCTAAATATTTGGATTCTCTGAAAAATTAGACCAATTTTTGTAAATATTCAACAATATGTGTAAATGGTGAGCTTTTCAATTTGAGTGTGAAAAATTGCTGGCAGCAGCCCAAAGGTTCTTCTGAGTTTAGTTGTGACCAGAGAAAAGGAAATTTGGTGTGCTTTTAGCACCGTTGTACCCTATATCATTTTTTTACATTTACCATAGTGTTCTCTGAAGTGCTTTGGAGTACCATCTACATAAAACAAACAACAACAACAAAAGCAGCCTAAACTGGTCTGTTGGTCTTAGCTGGTTTAGCTGGTCAGCTGTCTTGTCTTCCAACCTGACCAGCTGACCAAAAACCGCTCTAACCAGCCCGAGAGACCTGCAAACCAACTTGGTGATGCCCTAACATCACTAAACAGGCTCAAACTTTCCTCAGGATGCTGACTTTGAAAGATATTAAAGTCATTTACACATTGACATGATTCAGTTTTTCGATCCAATGTTTTTTTTTTTATTATTATTATTATTTTTTTTTTATAAATCACCTCTTCATCATATAATTAAACATAACATTTATGATTTTCACCATCTGAGACCCACAAACAGAGAAACTACATTATAGAATGTAACATAATCACTGATATATTAAATTCACATCTAAAGAGATACATTTACCTATTTTTTTAAAGAGTTTAAAAGTGAACATTTAATTATTTTGACAACTTGATCTAAGAAGTTTATTTCTACAGTTTATTTGGCTGCAAATTATGATTGCAATTCCTTTAGCATTCCATTAGAATTGTTTGACACTTAGGTTACTTATGAAAATCAATGTACAGACACAGTGCACTATAAATTCATACTGTTTCTGTCTAGTATACAGTGATATTTTACACCCCAACTGTTGCCACAGGTCAGAGGACTTTAGATCCCAGGAAATACCCCCAGGGCAGTAACATACACCCCAGACTGCACAAATGCCCCAGACTACAACCCTCAATACAGACGCTCGCCATGCGGATCAGACCAGAATCCACCATAGACTTAAGATGGATTATCAAGGAATCTAAAGTATGTAGATCCCAGTCAGTAAAGCATACTTGAAATTCATGAATTATACATCACAAGGATTTGCTTTATTTTTTTCACAGAACTGTTGTGGAAATAGAGAATCTCAGTTAAAAGGACGGATCACCCTTTTGATATTATTTTTCCTCTGAAACACAAAACAAGATTGTTAGCAAAACGTTCAGGCTTCGCTTCACCATACCAAAGAACAAGGATGGGGACTAGGACTGTTAAGCTTTTAAAAGGACAAAAGTAGGGAGTCACGTGACGCCATGCAAGGTTTGGACGTGTGAACGGTGAGCTCTGCGCACTTTGCAAGTTTTAACACTATTATTGTGAAATTCATTATACTCTGTTCCATAACTGTTCTGTGAAGACAATATGTCAAATAATTCAAAATCCTCAGGTTCTGGAGACATTAAAGACACTTACGTGCTCAGGCTGACACCCTGACAAGGCCACGGACCAGGGAGCCGATTTGATCAGAGAGGTGAGGGAAATTCGGTGAGAATTGTTGAACATGTTGGCAGTGCTGACGAAGGTCGTTGCTGACTTGGAGGAGATTGCTGCAATATGTCGATCGATCATGGCCATGGAGACAAAATTCACTGAGATGGTTACAAGAATGTGGGATGTCGAGAAATGGATCAATTATCTGGAATCATCAGAGAGGGAATTAGCTGCTAATCCGCTAGTGACCCAGGTAGAGTTGGAGCGTGTCTGGGAGAAACTGGAAGATATGGAGAATCATAGTCGGCAAAATAACGTCCGTATTGTTGGAATTCCTGAGGGAGCAGAGGGTCAGAAATCGAGCGAGCTCACAGGGATCCTTTTCGGCGATCCGCTGAGGGAGACAAGCCCCGATTAATTCTGGCCAAATTTCTGAGATCATCCGATAAAGATCTTGTGTTATGTGAGGCGAGGAGTAAAGGAAGGCTTTCTTGGAAAACCCACAACATTTTCTTGTTCCCAGACTTTGCAAATTTTACAAGAGAGAAACATGATCGATTCAAGGAATGCAAGAAACTCTTACATCAACGGAAGATCGCTTTTGCACTGATGTTCCCGGTCAAATTGAGAATAGATTCTAAAGATGGCCGCAAAGTATTTACATGCCCACAACAAGCAATGTCCTTCATAAAGTCAATGACTGAGTAAGTTATTTTGTGGTACTCACGTTGCAGCCGAGTGGGCTTGACTCACTGAACATTCACTTGACTGTCTGAGGAAACTGGGTGCCTTTTTTGTTTCTTTTTATGTTGGTGAGTTTAGAGGTATTGCCACATACGGAGAAAAAGAAATCATATAGTTGGCCCTTTAATGTATCCCTTTTGCAAAATCGTGAAATTCCAACAAATGTTAAAGGAGACCAACTGGTCTTCAGTATCCTCTGTGGGTGTGGCTTGGGAGGCACTTAAGGCAGTTCTTAGGGGTCGGATCATACATTATGCCTCATTCATCAAAAAATCCAAAGCATGAGAACTCGTGGAGTTGGAAGGGAATATTAAAAGTGTGAGACAGAGCTGAAGTGCCAAATGTCGTCTGATGGCCTCAGGGAATTGACCCAACTGGAATACAGATATAATACTATTTTGTCACGGAAGGTGGAGTTTTGGCTATTCAGGGCAAGACGGTCATACTTTGAGTCAGGGGACAAAGCAGGGAAGCTTTTGGCTAGATATATAAAAGAGAGAGTCTTTTTTCTACCATTCCCTCAGTGAAATCTGCTGGTGGTGAAATATTTACCTCAGCCATTGATATTAATAATGCTTTTAAAGGGGGCCTGTGTAGTTTAGTGAGAAAAGATGCTGACTACCACCGCTGGAGTCGTAAGTTCAAATCCAGGGTGTGCTAAGTGACTCCAGCCAGGGTGTGCTAAGTGACTCCAGGGGCGCGTGGTGAGTTGTGCGTGGATGCCTTGGAGAATAGTGTGAAGCCTCCACACACGCTATGTCTCCGTGGTAACGTTCTCAACAAGCCACGTGATAAGATGTGTGGATTGACATTCTCAGACGTGGAGGCAACTGAGAATCGTCCTCCGCCACCCGGATTGAGGTGAGTCACTACGCCACCTCGAGGAACTAGAGCGCATTGTGAATTGGGCATTCCAAATTAGGGAGAAAAGGGGAGAAAATAAATAAATAAATAAATAATGCTACTGATACATCTACTGATGAAGACATGATAAACTTTGTGGAACCTCTAGAACTCCCTAAACTGATGAATGAGCAAAAAATTTCTCTTGATTCTGAGATAACCTTGGAGGAGCTTGGCGAGGTAATTAAGGCCTTGCCTATAGGCAAGGTTCCAGGGCCAGACGGCTTTGCCACTGAGTATTTTAGATCTTATGCTACAGAACTGGCTCCACTTTGGTTAGAAGTTTATACAGAATCATTAAAGAATGGAAAGCTTCCGCCAACCATGACACAAGCCCGGATCAGTCTGATTCTTAAAAAGGACAAAGATCAAAGCGAGTGAAAGAGTTACCGTCCAATTTCCCTGATCCAGCTAGACACTAAAATTTTGGCTAACTGATTAAGTAAAGTTCTGACATCTTTTATACATATTGATCAGGTGGGGTTTATTCGGGGCCACAACTCTTCTGATAACATTAGGCATCTCATCAATATCATGTGGTCAGTGGCGAATGATCAGACTCTGGTCGCTACCATCTCACTTGATGCTGAAAAGGCATTTGTTATGGTAGAATGGGATTATCTTTTCAAGATTTTGGAAAAATACGGGTTCGGGAATATTTTCTCTCCAATTTGGAATGCCCTATTCCCAAGTCCTCGTGGTGGCGTAGTGACTCGCCTCAATCCAGGTGGCGGAGTTTCCTCCGTGTCTGAGATCGTCAATCCGTGCATCTTATCATGTGGCTTGTTGAGCGCATTACCGCGGAGATATAGCGCGAGTGGAGGCTTCACGTTATTCTCCACGGCATCCACGCACAACTCATCACGCGCCCCACCGAGAGCGAGAACCACATTATAGTGACCACAAGGAGGTTAACCCATGTGACTCTACCCTGCCTAGCAACCAGGCCAATTTGGTTGATTAGGAAGCCTGACTGGAGTCACTCAGCATGCCTTGGATTTGAACTTGCGACTCCAGGTGTGGTAGTCAACGTCAGTACTTGATGAGCTACCCAGGCCCCCTATGGGAATACTTTTATTGGATTAAGTTACTTTATAGACACCCTGTAGCGGCGGTTCAAACAAATGGATTAATTTCAGATTATTTTACTCTGGATAGGGGCACCTGGCAGGGTTGCCCTCTTTCCCCATTATTGTTCTGTCTTGCCCTGGAACCATTAGCAGCCGCGATAAGAAAGGAGGATGATTTTTCAGGGGTGATGGCGGGAGGTGTGGCACATAAGCTTTTGCTTTACGCAGATGATATTTTATTATTCGTCTCCGACCCTACTAGATCTATGCCTTGCCTCCACAGAATTATTAATTCCTTTTCTAAGTTCTTGGGATACAGAGTTAATTGGTCTAAATCTGAAGCTTTGGCTCTGATAGCGTACTGCCCAGTAACAGCTTTTCAGCAGGGCGCCTTCCAGTTGCCCAAACAGGGCATTAAGTATTTGGGCATTTTATTCCCAGCAAATTTGTGTGATTTAGTTAGAGGTAATTTTGACCCTTTAATAAAAAGGTTTTCGAGCGATGTGGGCAGGTTTGCTTCATTACATTTATCTATGATTGGGAAGGTTAATGTTATTAAAATGAATTGTATTGCAAAATTTAACTACCTGTATATGTCCCCCTCTCTTGTTTCAAGCAATTTGATAGCATAGTGAAGTCCTTCATTTGGAATGAAAAACGTCCCAGATTACATTTGAATAAATTACATAGGCTGATTGACAAAGGTGGGCTAGGCCTACCCAAGATTTTGTTTTGTTTGACAGCGTGTTACATCTGCCGGGCTTCCAGCTGTTCAGAGCGGATCGCATCGCGGAGTTAATGGGGAGAACAAGAGGTGGTAGAACATGCTTTTACATCTATGAAAGTTGGTGTACAGATGTAACAACATTAAAGAGGATGTGCTATCCTAATTTGGAAGCGCTCTTTATTAACTGTAAGCCTTTCTTCTCGTCGCGGGAGTTTTCCTCGTTTATTCTGATGAGTGTGTATATCACGCCAAATGCATGTTTGAATGCAGTGCTGCAACAGCTGGCTGATCAAATCACAGACACGGAGCAACAATACCCGGACTCAGTTATTATTATTCTTGGGGATTTTAACAAAGCAAATCTCACACGTGAACTGCCCAAATACAAACAGCACATTACATGCCCCACCAGAGACAGGAACATACTGGATCATTGCTACACAACAATAAAGGATGCATATCGCTCTGTTCCTAGAGCAGCTTTGGGACTCTCTGATCAGTGTCTGGTTCATCTTCTTCCAACCTACAGGCAGAAATTAAAATCAACCAAGCCAGTAGTAAGGACTGTAAAGAGATGGACCAATGAAGCAGAGCGGGAACTACAAGCCTGCTACAATTGCATGGATTGGAGTGTTTTTCAGGCTGCAGCCACAGACCTGGATGAGCACACAAATACTGTTACATAATATATCAGTTTCTGTGAGGATATGTGCATTCCTACTAGGACTTATTTAAAGTTTAACAACGACAAACCATGGTTTACAGCAGAGCTCAGGCAGCTTTGTCAGGCCAAAGAGGATGCTTATAGGGGTGGGGATAAAGTCTTGTACAGTCAGGCCAGGAACACACTGAATAAGGAAATCAGAGTGGCTTAAAGAAGATACTCTGAGAAGCTGAAAAACATGTTTTCAGCTAACGGCCCTGCATCAGTGTGAAGTGGCATGAAACAACTCACAAATTACAGGACTCCTACCCCCAACCCTGTGGTGGACCAACAACTGGCTGACGACCTGAATGTGTTCTACTGCAGATTTGAAAGGCCCAATCTCACACCCCACACCCACTCTGACCTTCACTTCACACAAACACCAACACCTCCTGCAAACTCCACCCCCTTCCCCCTCCTGATACTCAACCTGCACTTAAGGTCTGTGAAGATGATGTGAGCCGCGACTTTCAGAAACAAAAGACGAGGAAAGCTTCAGGCCCAGATGGCGTCTCACCAGCGTGTCTTCGATCCTGTGCTAACCAGCTGGCCCCCATCTTCACACAGATCTTCAATAGATCACTGGAGCAGTGTGAAGTCCCATGCTGCTTCAAACGCTCAGTCATTATTCCTGTCCCAAATAAACCAAAAATCACAGGACTTAATGACTACAGACCTGTTGCCCTGACGTCTGTGGTCATGAAATCATTTGAGAGACTGGTGTTGGCCCACCTGAAGAACATCACTGGACCCTTTCTTGATCCCCTTCAATTTGCTTATCAAGCAAACAGGTCTGTGGATGATGCAGTCAATATGGGATTGCATCATATCCTGGAACATCTGGACAGACCAGGGACATATGTAAGAATCCTTTTTGTGGACTTCAGTTCTGCTTTCAACACCATCATCCCAGCTATACTCCAGAATAAATTACACTAACTCTCTGTTCCCATGTCTATCTGTCAGTGGATTACCAGCTTTCAGACGGACAGGCAGCAGCTCGTGAGACAGGGGAAACTCACTTCCAGCACCTGTACAATCAGCACTGGTGCCCCCCAGGGATGTGTGCTCTCCCCACTACTCTTCTCCCTCTACACCAATGACTGCATCACCAAGGACCCCTCTGTCAAGCTCCTGAAGTTTGCAGATGACACCACTGTCATTGACCTCATCCGAGATGACGATGAGTCTGCATTACAGGAGGGAGGTTGAACAGCTGGCTGTCTGGTGCAGTTAAAACAACCTTGAGCAGAACACGCTCAAAACAGTGGAGATGATTGTGGACTTTAGGAGGAACACCCCAACACTGACCCCCCTCACCATTCTAAACAGCACTGTGGCAGCAGTGGAGTCATTCAGGTTCCTGGGCACTACCATCTCACAGGACCTGAAGTGGGAGACCCACATTGACTCCATTGTGAAAAAGGCCCAGCAGAGGTTGTACTTCCTTCACCAGCTGAGGAAGTTCAACCTGCCACAGGTGGTGCTGATACAGTTCTACTCAGCGGTCATTGAGTCTGTCCTCTGCACTTCAGTAACTGTCTGGTTTGGTTCAGCTATGAAATCAGACATCAGAAGACTACAAAGGAGAGTTTGGACTGCTGAGAGGATTATTGGTTGCCCCCTGCCCTCCCTTCAAGAACTATACACTTCCAGAGTGAGGAAAAAGGCTGGAAAAATCACTCTGGACCCCACTCACCCTGCCCATTACCTTTTTGAACTGTTGCCTTCTGGCCGAAGTTTCAGAGCTCTGAGCACCAGAACCGTCAGGCACAGGAACAGTTTTTCCCCTCAGGCTATCCATCTCATGAACAGTTAAATTGCCCCATTGAGCAATATCTATGTGAAATACACAGTTTAGTCTTTTTTATATTTATCCAACACATCCAACCTCTTCTGCCATTTCATTCCTCTGAAAAAAAAAATAAAAAAATAAAAATATGCACTGTACATAACAGATTTGTATTTGCACTGTATATAACAGATAACAGATTTGTATTAGATTGCACTACATATGTGTATGTGTGTTTGTATGTATGTGTGTGTCTGTGTGTGTATGTACGTATTTATATAACTATTTTTTTATTTTTTATTATTATCTATGTCTTACTGCTGTTTTTGTATTGTTTTTGTATTGTTGTACACTGGAAGCTCCTGTCACCAAGACAAATTCCTTGTATGTGTAAGCATAATTGGCAATAAAGTTAATTCTGATTCTGATATAATTTTTGCGCTGTATTCCATGTCTTCTGAAGCCTTATGATAGCTTTGCACGAGGAACATTGTTTGGTGTCAATGGCATCAAATGCCGTCAACATGCCACTTTTGCTGTCAATAACAACACACAAAGCATTTGAGTGTGCACACAAGTCATATGGACTGCTTTATGATACTTTTGTCATTTTGGATCTTGCTCACTTCTTTTGTGTGGAAAAGAGTGGACAGAATTGTCTTCAAAAATTCACTTTTTTGTGTTCTACATGAGAAAAATTCAAACAGGTTTGGAGTGACATGAAGTTAGGCCTTTTCCAGTTAGTGTGCTTGTGTTGAAGTGAGGGAGGAATTCTGTCTGTGGAATAGTGTTCATGCCAGTGTGCTATATATACAGCATAAAGAGGAGAGAGACAGACACTGTCAGGATGGACACTTTTACTGTCTGTCTGCCAATGACATCACAGGTGTCTCACCATTCCTATTTCTTGACAGAAACTTCGAGTGAACCAAACTGACCCTTCTGCCTCTTTAAATAAGTTAATTAAAGTCCCACGGCGTGTTTGTGAATGTGTGCCTGCTGGAGCGTAACGACACTCATTCGCTTTCTCCCACAAATCCCTTCAGATTTATTAAAATTACTCAAATACACGAATCAGTTGTGTCGAAAAAAGAATTCAGGCGAAGCGTGGATGACAATTTCTGTCAGTGTGATTAGACAGAGACGGGCGGCATGTCGAGAGGGACTCCAAATCCACCGACTGACGCGTTTTCTTAAGGGGCTCATTTAGAAAACCACAGAGACAGAGAGAGACACACACCAGTACATGCATTGTCTGTACAAGTTATTTTAATGTCCATTTATCTTGCTGAAAGTTCATTATCTATTGTGTCATCATATTTTTATTTTTTAAAGGGATAGTTCACCCAAAAATGAAAATTCTGTCAACATTTACTCACTGTCATGTTGTTCAAAACCTGTATGACTTTCTTAGTATCCATCCAAGTTATTTTCCATTTAAATTTAATTTATGCACAAAATCTGAATTAAATATACAGTATATATATATATATATATTTATGAATAAGCAGCAGTTTCTATGGAGCCCCTTAGAGGACAAGTTTTGCATACCCCCGCAAAAGGTTTACCATCGTTTTACTAAAATAACCATATTTTAACCATGATATTCGTTGTGAAATCATAGTGATACAGGAAAACAAAAACTATGGTTATAAAAATCATAATTTTATGGGTATCAAGTTTTTACTATGCAAATACAATAGTTTAACTATGGTTTTACTATAGTAACATTGTGGTAACACTTTAAAATAAGGGTACATTAGTTAACATGAACTAACAAAGAATAATACTTTTACAGCATTTATTAATCTTGATTCATGTTAATTTCAACATTTGATTTTTAAAATCAAAAGTTGTATATGTTAATATTAGTTATTATACTATGATAAACTCACATTAACAATGAACATTTTTATGTTTTATTAACAATGATTAATAAATACTGTAAAAAATATTTAGTTTATTGTTAGTTAATAAAACCTAATGCATTTACTAATGTTAATGTATATTTGTAGTAAAATAGAAATAACCCAAAAAATTATTCTTTTAATTACCATAGTTTACCTGTATTAGTACTATGGTTTTACTATAAAATATGGTTATTTTAGTAAAACCACGGTAAATTTATTGGGAAGGCAAAAAAAAAAAAAAAAGAAAAAAAAAATTCCCACCCTGTCCTCTTAGGGACTCTGTAGATTTCATCCCATGTGTTTAAGAGAACAGAATCATCACTTCTGGGGGAATTTGTCACAAAATAGAAATGATAATGGAAGTTGAAGCCACTGGAGATCGTTGGGACTCAGTCACCATTCACTTTCATTGTATGAAAAAAAAAGATGCAAAACATTCTGTCTAACTTATCATTTTGTGCTCCATGGAAGAGAAATAAAGTCATGCGGATTTGAAATGACATGAGGGTGAGTAATAGATGACACAATTTTCCTCTTTGGATGAACTATCCCTTTAAATCTACTGACACCATATTTCTATTTTTATGTATTATTTTATTCATCTTTATATCACTATTCTTTGCATGTGTATGGATGTCTTGACAATATTATATGCAAAACAAACATGCCAATAAAGGAGGTTATTTTGAAAAAAAATAAAAAATAAAATAAATAATAATATTGAGAGTGTGAGATTTGAGTGTGTGTGTCCAAATAATTTGTGCTGAATTTTCTAAATTTCTATTCTTTATTCTATTTATTATTATCATCTATTATATATTTGTATTTCTATAGAACAGGGGCAATTCTAGGATTTTAATCGTTGGGGGTCAGCCCCTAATGTAACCATAAGATGTGCACATTTAATGTATTACACTCTAAACTGTGTTTACATCATTCAAGATAGCAAGCTAATATTCATTCAGAATTATTAACAAAATTGTAGAACTAAATCAATAATTTTACAACTTAAAAATCTTGAAAAATAATTAATTAAAAAGTTTTAATTACATCTTGATATCATTGTAATTACTCATGTTTACTCTTAACTCATCCAGCCCTTTTCTGGCCTTGTTAAACAAGATTACTAAACTCAATAAAATGACATGCTCCTCTCCTTCAGTCAGTCAACAGACTCTAATCCTCACTTGTTCACGAATCAAATGGGGGAATGGAGTGTATTCGTTCAGTGGTTCAAACCAATGATGTGCTCCTTCATAGCCTGCACTCCAATGCTATTTGCTCACACTATAGTCAGTCTTTGTAAATGGGAAAACCCACCAAAGCAGTCTCGTGCTTAAAACTGGTGCAGTGCTGCTGCTGTTTAAAAGATTTGCTTGCTAAAATGGGCCACTTTAGCTGATATCACCCTATTAAAAATAGGCATAAATATTTATTTGAGTGTAGTCTACGTTGTAATCATTGATGTATTTGTGTTTGCACTGTTTTACCTTCAGTATATACAGCTAAGTGTTGGCAATACAAAAGTTCAAATACTGTATTTGTCATGCTAATAAATCTTCTTTAAACTAAACATTAGACTGAGAGAGGGGGAGAGAGAGAGAGAGAGAGAGAGGGAAGAGAGAGAGAGAGAGGGGAGAGAGAGAGAGAGAGAGAGAGAGGGAAGAGAGAGAGAGAGAGGGGGAGAGAGAGAGAGAGAGGGAAGAGAGAGAGAGAGAGGGGAGAGAGAGAGAGAGAGAGGGAAGAGAGAGAGAGGGGGGAGAGAGAGAGAGAGGGAAGAGAGAGAGAGAGAGAGGGAAGAGAGAGAGAGAGAGAGAGAGGGAAGAGAGAGAGAGAGAGAGAGGAGAGAGAGAGTGAGAGAGAGGGAAGAGAGAGAGAGAGAGGGGGAGAGAGAGAGAGGGAAGAGAGAGAGAGAGAGAGGGAAGAGAGAGAGAGAGAGAGGGAAGAGAGAGAGAGAGAGAGAGAGGGGGAGAGAGAGAGAGAGAGAGAGAGGGAAGAGAGAGAGAGAGAGAGAGAGAGAGAGAGAGGGGAGAGAGAGAGAGGGAAGAGAGAGAGAGGGAAGAGAGAGAGAGAGAGAGAGAGAGAGGGAAGAGAGAGAGAGAGAGTGAGAGAGAGCGGGAGGCCCACACAAGGTGTTTCACGTGTGTCTGTATTCAGCTCGTATCTCTCGGTGAGTTCTGAAATTACTGCGAACTGGCTGCCGGATTAACCGCTCCAACACAAAAGAACCATCAGGGCCAGCGGTGCCGTGAATCTACTGACATTCGCATACCACTCGTGTGCGTGTGTGTTTTTCTTACAGGTGATATGAGGGTCTCATTTAAAGATGTGAAAGTCTTCTGATGTCTGTAATCAAACGGTTAAACAGTGCATGGCGAATACAAATGAACCTGTGCAGAGAGGAACCACAAGTGTTTATTAAAATCAGCACATATTCACATGGTTTTAGATCAACAACACCTCTAATTCATCCACAGATGAGTGCCTAATGAGTTTTTAATTAATACTGATTCATTCATCTTGACTGGCATGTCAAAAATCTGCATGAATTCATCATAACAAAGCAGACATCAGAGTCCACTTATGACACTTGATCTAATAATACAGTTGTAACCTCATATGGTTTTTGTAGTAGCCTATTACCATATTACCATTGTATATACTATGTTATGGTTCTGCTGCCAATGTTTGTGTTACCATAGTTAAAGGTGCTGAAAGTGATTTTTTCATGGAAACGTATGCAAAATGTTTTACTCCCCTCTGAAAGATGTTAATAAAATAAGTGTCGTGAGATATCTCACCTGTCTCTGTGACAGCTCTACACTCTGTAAACAGCAAACAAAAATGTGAAAAAAGTGGACAATGAAGCTTTCTGCCTGTCAATCATTTTGCACGTTCTCATAGTATTGTAGTTGTAGTGAATTATTGAGGCTTAATGCCATATTTATGACATGATGTTCATAACGTTGTCAGTTGAGGGCGCTATTGTGCTGCTGTTGTTTTTAACAACCGTTTCTACTCGATGTTGGTGTCAATAAAGCTCATCTGGGATCTTTGGAGGGCGGATTTTGGAAAGAGGGGGCGTGGCTAACCCAACAGCTCAACTGGACAGTTTGTGGAAATTCTAGAACGGCTAAAATTGCTTACAGCACCTTTAAACCTTGGGTGCATGGGCCCCTAAATTTACTTCAAGCCACCTAGAAACTTTTGATCTTTGGTTACGTCACTAAAACAATGCATGGTTCATTTTGTGGTCTCTATAGTTTTACTACAAACACCTGAGTTAACCTATGGTTGCTGTAGTAACACCATGTTTAAACCCTGTAATCTCTGACAGGTTTCAGCATTTCCTCTCTGTTCATCTTTGACTGATCTCACATGACAGGAAGGTTCTTTCGCACTAAAGCGCAGCACCCTGCAGCAGCGAGCTTCTCTGACTGATGATTGACAGCTGTCACTGCTCATCTCACTCAGACAGTGATGTTTACCCGCTGTGAAGATGTAGGCAGCGACCATAACATGATCTACATTCTGGTCAGACGATACACAGAAGGAAATCCCAGTGGCGTTTGGATCTACTGATTCTGAAGGCGATTGAAAGACCCTGTGGAAGTTACACACAAAAACACTTTCCACTGACTTCTACTGTTTTTATACTGAGCTAGTTATGCTAGTAATTTTATACCCCCAAAAGTAACCCTCGCACAATCATTTCTGCATTATTTAGTATGTTTATGAAGGCATTTTCCTCATGGGGGCTGGGTGAAGGTGTAGAAAACATAATGAGCTCATATATAAATATAATAGAAGTCAGCTGAACATCCCCACCATCTGTGATAGCATCCTGAGAATGAAGTGAGAACGTAAGAGAGAGGGGGGAGAGAGAAAGAGAGAGAGAGAGAGCGAGTGAAGCAGAAAATCAACATGTGTGATTATCTACATCAGAGTCAGCAGTAATGCAGTTATCAGTAAACACCTTTAGAAGAGAGTGTACTTCACACACACACACACACACTCACAATCTCTCTCTCTCTCTCTCACACACATACACACACACACACACACACACACACACACACACTCACACACACACACACACACTCTCACTCACACACACACTCTCTCACTCTCTCTAACGCACACACACACACACACACACACACACACACACACACTCACACTCTTACTCTCTCTCTCTCTCACACACACACACACACACACACACACACACACACACACACTCACACTCTCACTCTCACACACACACACTCACACTCTCATTCACACACACATACACACACACACTCACACTCTCACTCACACACACACACACACACACACACACACACACTCCCACTCTTACTCTCTCTCTCTCTCTCTCTCTCACACACACACACACACACTCTCACTCACACACACACACACACACACACACACACACACTCTCTCTCTCACACACACACACACTCACACACACACACACACTCACACACACACTCTCACTCACACACACACACACGTTTGTTCAGCTACCTAAGTGGGGACATAGCAAAGACTTCTATTGTTTTTATATAAAGCTAACTATAATTACTATAAACTAACCCTAAACCTAATATTTATTTATTTATTTATTTGCATTATTAGAATTTTAAAAATCATTATTTAATTTATGTATAGACTGATTTTCTAAATGAGGACGGGAAGGGAGGTTTTGTCCATTTTAGCACACTTATGGGTAAAAATGTGTCCCTAAACTATAGCTAAGTACACACACACACACACACACACACACACACACACACACACATACACACACACAGCTATGATAATTTAGGGTTGTTAAATGTGATTGTCATAAAAATAATGTCACAACTATCTTAATGGTCCTAAAAACAGGCTTCCTTTTCTTTATACAAAATATGATTTCTTCTTTCTTTTTATTTAGGGGTGAAATATGACCTGGATGTGTTCTTGACAGATTTCATGAGATTCACCCATCGATGTTTGACCAGATTTATCAGAGATTCCTAGAAAGGCTTAAGACAAACATCTTTTATTGTTTCATTTCATAACAATACAAAAGGCACTGTTTTTGTTCATGAAATATTGTTTCCGTATCATCCACAGCTAAACAAAACATAACGAAGTGTAACTTAGACAAATCACTGCAGTAAACTGAGCATAGAAATCTGCTCATGACAGACGTGAAGATAGAGGATATTAATCGGTGTGTCCAGATGACAAATGGCAGTTTGAATTATTCGGATTCGAGTGATTGAAGGTGTGAATGAAGAATGTGCAGATGTAAGAGGTGATGTGCTGAATCAGCTGTCTTGAATCTCACGTCTTGCAGGAGATGAGAATCTGCTGACTGACAGAAGTTCCTGCAGCTTTAGTCTGGACACATCTGAGTTTAACTGAACCTGATTCATGGTCTCAGACTGGATGTGTGAAGATCATATCATGATGGTGACCATGAAAATGTGCTAAAAAGTTTCCTTAACCCTCCTATGGTATTTAGTCATTTTTGGCTGAAATAAATTTTCCTCATTTAATAAAAATGGTTTCCTTTATCTGAGCAGTACAAGACTTGGTGACTTTCCCCCATTTGCCATCTGAACATACAAATAAGAACTGGGCTTGATTCGTCTAAGTCTAAGTAGTCATAAAAAAATAAAAAAATAAAAAGCGACATCTTTGGTATTTGTGGTCAAAATTGACCGACCATTGAAAATGAATGGGAAAGACCAAAAAACAGAGCAATTTTTTAATCTGTCAAATACAATCAATAAATCAGCCACAATGCAGAAAAAACAGACAGAAATTACAGGGTGAGACTCTAAAACATCCTCAGGGCAAAACATACACACCCACTCATACACACACACACACACACACACACACACACACACACACACACACACACACACAAATGAACTGGTGAGACTATAACACAGAGCTTTTTTTTTTTTTTTTTTACATTTGTCAAAAAAATAATAATAAATAAATAAATCATTCACAATGCTAAACATACACACTCAGAAATGAAGGGGCGAGACGAGAACACACTCACAATACATACACATACACACACACACACACAGACACACACACACACACAGAACCAGGGCATCAATAAATGGAGCTCTACAGCCATTTGGTGGTCATTGTTAGAATTACAAGTCATCTGTTGTTTTTCAGCTTATGACAGCAATCTGACACACATGCTTGCAAAATAAATTTGACTATAGAAAGTTTGAAATTGTAAAATGTTTACTCTGATTCTTCTGTTTAATACTCTAATTGAATTTCAGAGTTTTGCAGTTCATTTCTGTTTCTTGATGTTCATTTCCTTGACATTATTATGCATTTACTTTGAATTATAAAATTTTTATGTTTGAAATTATTGGTAGAAAAATGCTTATTCTGTGTCTTCTCTTTGTAACACCATGGTCAGGTTTGATTGCAGCATAATGACATTAACAGCAAAAACTGACACTTCAAATCAATTTTAAAGTGATAAACTTTGACAAATAATAGTTTTATAATGTCTAAATATACAGCTCTGGAAAAAATGAAGAGACCACTGCAAAATGATCAGTTTCTCTGGATTTACTGTTTATAGGTATGTGTTTGAGTAAAATGAACATGTTTGTTTTATTCTATAAAGTACTGACAACATTTCTCCCAAATTCCACATAAAAATATTGTCATTTAGAGCATTTATTTGCAGAAAATGACAACTGGTCAAAATAACACAAAAGATGCAGTGTTTTCAGACCTCCAATAATGCAAAGAAAACTAGTTCATATTCATTTATAAACACAATGTTTAACTTAAGAAGAGTTCAGAAATCAATATTTAGTGGAATAACCCTGATTTTCAATCACAGCTTTCATGCATCTTGGCATGCTCTCTACCAGTCTTTCACATTGCTGTTGGGTGACTTTATGCCACTCCTGCCGCAAAAATTCAAGCAGCTCGGCTTTGTTTGATGGCTTGTGAACATCCATCTTCCTCTTGATCACATTCCAGAGGTTTTCAATGGGGTTCAGGTCTGGAGATTGGGCTGGCCATGACAGGGCCTTATTTGTATATGCAAATTAATGGTAAAATTCAGAAATGTACATGTAAATAAGATCAAAATTGTATTGTTTTCAGGGAAGAAGGAATGGTATCATTATCATCATAAAAAAAGTGTTACACATCTAAACCTTCCGGTCAAAAATGACCACAAATACCAAAGGGAGGTGCCATTTTTCAAAACCATAGGAGGGTTAAAATAAAGTTACACTGCAAAAAAATAAAAAATAAAAATAAATAAAATAATATATATATATATATATATATATATATATATATATATATATATATATATATATATATATATATATATATATATATATATATATTAGTGGTCCTAAATATCCTTCAGTGTTATATGCAAAAATTATTTCATATTTCTTTTATTGATTTGGGGTTAAATATGACCAGGGCAATTTCTTTACAGGCACACCTTGGAGTACTATGCAGATACCATGGTACAGTATATGAACACGTTATTCAAAGAGTACTGTTTTATATATCAATTTCTATGGAATTACCATCTGATCCCATCACTGAAGCATGGTACCACCACAGTAACTTTTAGCGAGTGCTGCCTCATGTCTCAGTGGATTATCTGTCAGCAGAGATTTTGTTTAATAAGTATGTTCATAAATGAACAATGTTCACCCTACACTCGAGAACACTGTGTTCTCTTTGAATAGACAAATCAGCAATGTAAAGTGCAAGGTTGACAATGCACAGAACTGTCACAGCGAGCTTCACGTCCCATGAGCACTGGCCCCGAGGGCAGCCCTGCGAGCAGAAAGGTGTTCCGTACTTCTTGTCGAAGCAGAAGACGGGCCAAACCACAGCCGCACTGAGGTATAGCAGCACTGCAGTGAATGTGTAAACCACCACAAACTGGTTGAATGGCACCCACAGAACAGCAGTACAGCCAGAGACAGTCAACACCACTACAAGCACCGTAATGACAAAGCAGACCGCGAACACCACCATGCAGAAGATGGTCATGATGTGGCTTGAAAAATCACTTATGTTGGTGTGTATTCCAAAAATGACCCATCCCACGAAGCTCTGCACAATCTTCAAGATCCCGGAGGGCGTCGCCATGTAGCCCATGACGCAGCCCAGTTTGGCACGTGACATAAAGACTTCCACTCCATATGCAACGTTCGCCGCCCAAGAGCAGACTGTCACAGTGATCCAAAAGTTTCTTTCTCACAGTTATTATAAGGGCATTCCAGGCGTATGAAGTACACTGGATGGACTACAGAGGCTGTGAGGGTCAGGAGGGCAGCTAGAGCTGCAAAGGCCACAGTCAGGTTCTCCCAGGACACAGGAAGACACGTGTGAAAACGTGTTGTATCCAACACTAAATTGGACGCTGTAATGGCAAAGCAGGAGCTCCAGAGGGTCATACAGAAAGTCCCGTAGGTGGCGCTGTAGCTGGCGTTGTGGATCGTCAATGAGATGATGGAACAGCACAGGGTCAGCTGACTCAAACAGGCGGCACCTATTGGAGACAGCACCGTCGCCATGTTTAAATACTGGCCACTAGATCTGTTCATGCCATGACGCTTCCAAACTGAGTTCATGTTCGAAAAGTCTTGGAATTCCTTAATCGTCAAGTCTTTATTTTGACAAAATATATCTAAAGCAACAGGTCTACCAACACTTGACAACAGGAGGTTAATATTTAGCTTTGTTTTTAATTTACTCAATTGTTTGTAGTACCTGTTTTCTTGACTCCAATCAGATGACTGAGAAAACATTGATTCAAAAAGTCTTGAAGAACTTGAGTCCTTTCTTAATCATCAAGTGTGATTCTGTTGGTTTAATTAGACAAAATATATCTAGATCAATAAGTCTACTAACACTTGACAAAAACAGTTTCCAATTTAGCTTTGAAACATTGATTACTTGTTGATTTCCTTAATTGCTTGTGGTTTGTGGACTCCAGTTGGAAGCATTCTCAAAGTCTCATGAACTTGAGTCCTTCCTTAATCATCAAGTGTGATTCCTTTGGTTTGTTTTGACAGAAAATATCTAGATCACCAACATTTGACTTGACCACAGTAAGCTGAGTTATTTTTTAATAATTAATTCCTTGTTAATTTCCTTAATTGCTTGTTGTACTTGTTTGCTGACTCCAATCGGTTGGCCTTGAAAACAATGTCTCGATGAATTTTAATACTTTCTTAACCATCAAGTCTGATTCTGTTGGTTTATTATGACAGAATCTGTCTAGATCAACAGATCTACCAACACTTGACCGCAGGAAGTTAGAGTTAGTTTCCTTGGAGTCACGTGATGCTATGCGAGAAAGTGAGCTCCGCTTAAACTTTGCTACAATTATACTTTTAAGGAATATTAACTGGTGAGAACTGTAATAGTTTTGTTTGCTAAACTGTGCTGGGAGGGCAGGATGTCAAAAAATCGATATTGTCATCCTGTGGGGACATTAAAAAGCACTTACGCTCTCATGCGTCGGACTCCTCGCAGGATCAAGATGGCAGAGGTCCAGTTGATAGTGACAGCAGCGAGCTTTGTGACGTAGGTCAGGATATCTCGAACATTTATGCAGTGCTGATGAAAATCTCGACTGACATGAAGGGCCTCGCAGAGATACATCATGCGATCACATCTATGGAGGCGAAACTTCCACCCTGATCACAAGAATGGACGATGTTGAAAAACGGGTCGAGTTTCTTGAGTCGGCCGAAAAAGAGCTACAGGCTAACCCGCCTGCTTGCAAGGCTGATTTGTGTGGGAAAAACTAGAGGATATGGAAAATCGAGGAATAAAGGCAAGTTGTGCTGGGAGGACCACAACATCATGGTTTTTCAGGACTTTGCTAGATCGACTCAAGTGAAGCAGGACGGATTCAAAGAGTGTAAAAAAAATCCTGCACCAACAGAAGGTAAGCTTCGCACTGCTTTTTCCAGCAAAGCTGAGAATTGACGCCAAGGAAGGACGTAAGACATTTACATGCCCACGACAAGCTATGGCCTTCATTAAATCAATATTATGAGTGAGTAATTTTGCCTGCACTCGATCAACAATACAGACTACACATCGGCATTTTACTGCTGCAGTCTGAGAGGGTTTGTTGTTCTGTCTGCCCATTGGCTCCTGCCAGACTTTCTTTTTTCCTTTCCATTTTTTTCTCCCTTTGTTTACTTGCTATAGAGCTCATTCGTTCACTTTGTGGGTTCGATGTTATTGTTTACTGGGGCCTATTTAATTTTTTTATTTATTATTTTATTTAACATATTTATGTTCAGTTTAATGGCATGGTTTATGTTAAGAAAAAAGGGAAAAATAATAATATATATACATACACATGTAAAAATCTCTGGACTTGAGCAATCTGGTAGCAATAGTATAGCGGGAAGTCTCGTAAGTGTGCATGGACCGTCGGATTTCCGAGCGATGGACACCAGTTGGGACTGTTATGCGTGAGGTTGAAGCACTTTTCTTTCTGTTCTGTGGATTATTAGGATGTTATGGTTACATCAATGTTGGATAGTGGCCTATATAATTTAGCCTTGTGTACACAATTTGTATTTGCATGTCAACATGTCACACTTTAATATAGGTAAAATGTTTCTCTCCATGTGTAATGTTAATGGGCTGGGGCACCCTATAAAAAGAACACACTGTAAAAGTTTTCACTATTATATTTATGTGTCCTCCATTTATTTTCATTTTGTGTTATTTTTTTTCTTTTGAAAAAACAAAATGTTTTCTAGCAAATATACAGTGGGATTCACTAGTGAAAATGTATATATTTTAAACTCTTTTATAATTTAATGCAAATGTTTTCATTACAGATTATACTATCAGAATAATTTGAGTAAAAAGTTGTTTTTTGAAAGTGTTTGTTTCCCCCATTAAGAACGATGTGCATTTACTATTAAATTGTAACATAATTAGATATAAGTTTAGCATGTTCTATAAGATGACCCCCTATCTAGGACAAGAAAAGGTAACTTGTCCCAGCTGTCATCTAATGTAAAACATAAAACCAAATATTACAGTTGCAATCGAAATTATTCAACCCCCCCAAGACAGTAAGGATTTACAAAGGTAAGCTTTTCTGATGACCCAGCATTTTTCAACTTTACATCTATATCAGCTGAGTGACACATTCAAAGTCATAGTGTGAATATATAACCTAATATTTCTAAATAGCAGGATTTTTAAAAATACAGCCATGTCATAATTATTCAACCCCTATTGCATGTAGCTGTTTCTTAAATATGTAAGGCTACACAAGTAATTGTTTTAAAACAAAATTAAGTCATCAATCTGCAATGGCACTTATTTAAGTTTTCAAATGTAAGTTTAACGTTGTAAGCAAAAATGCTTACATTTTACAATTTCTATGCAAAAAAATGCAATTAAAAATAAGCTGTCTCAAAAGCGAATAGAGGAGATTATTTCATTACACATGAAAGGTCATGGCTAAAAGTACATTTCCAAGGCACTTCAATTTCCAATAGACAAAGTTGGCAGCACCATTCATACATTTTTTAAATATGGTACAACAGCAACCTTCTTGGGGTGTGGAAGAAAGCAAAACTTCACCAAGGGAAATGTTGACTTGAATATTCAAGAAGTAATAGGAAAGAAGTAGGAAAGACCTGTGGAGTCCTGAAAGAAGGTTTTATAGATGTATGACACTGAAAATGAGTTTTAGACCCATGGGTCAGCAGTACGTCTGGAGTAAGATGACAAGGTGATGACAAGAACGACACCATCCCCGCAGTCAAGCATGGAGGTGGGTCAGTCCTGTTATGGGGTGTTTTGCGGCTGCAGGAAACGGCTATCCTGACTATGTGACTGACACCATGGATTATTTCAGGTATCAGGCCATTTTGGCATGAAAAATGTGATGCCTTCAGTGTGTAAATTGAAGCTCGCTGATCACTGGACTTTCCAGCAAGACAATAACACCAAGGATACATCCAAGTTGTCCAAAATCTGGTTCAGGGATAGGTCGTGGAATATCCTTAAATGGCCCTTTCAGTCCATCATTAAAATCCCACTGCAAACCTTTGTTGGGATTTCAAGGAAGCAGTGGCAGCACAGAAACCAAAGAATGTCAATGAGCTGGAAGCTTTTGCTCATGAGAAATGTGTAAAGATTCTAATAGAGAGGTGTCCGAAGTCTGAGAACACTTACCTGAAACATTTATTTGCTGTTATTAAGGATAAAGGATGCTCCACAAATTATTGACTTTGGGGGTTGAATATTTTTGACATGACATTTGTGGAGAGAATTTCTTATTTTAAAATTTGGGTAAACTGAACTCTTTGTTCTCAAAACCACTGAAATGTGTATTAAAAACTTACTTAGACTGTTTACTGAGGTTTTAGTTGATGTGTTTTAATTCACATCACCAGAATGTATTGCTGGTCGGGGGGGTTGAATCATTTTGATTGCAACTGTACATGTAATTATGTATTTTCACAATTCAGTTGAATAATGACACAAATAATGACAGACAAACAAATCATTATCCCAGTAAAACAGAATAACAATGTATTCATCTGTAAGAACAAACTTCTTCAAAGAATTACATACCATACCAGCCTATTAATAAATCCATATTTATTATTATAACTTTTTTTGGTGTGGGGGATGACATCACCCTATTTTATGGTTACCCCACCTCCGAAATCCCAATTTAACCCCTGGTTATCATGTGGTCAGTAGCGAATGATCAGACCCCAATTGCTCACTTGACACCGAGAAGGTGTTTGATATGGTGGAATGGGACTATCATTTTAAGATTTTGGAAATGTATGTAAAAATGTAATCTTTTTCGGGAACCCGGCAAGGCTGTTCTCTCTCCCCTTTATTATTCTGTCTTGTCCTGGAACCATTAGCAGCTGCATTAAGAAAAGAGGATGATTTTCCTGGCATTATAGTAGGAGGTTTGGTGCATAAACATTTACTCTACGCTGATGACATATTATTATTTGTCTCTGACCCTAAAAGATCTATGCCTAGCCTCCATAGAATTATTAATTCTTTCTCCAAATTTTCAGAATATAGGGTGAACTGGTCTAAATCAGAAGCTCTGCTCTGACAGAATATTTCCCTGTCACGGCTTTCTAACCTGGCACCTTTCAATGGCCCAAGCAAGGCATTTGGTATTTAGGCATTTTATTTCCAGCAAATTTGAGAAATGTAGTTCATTTTGACCAATTAATGAAAAGTTTATCGTGTGATGTGGATAGGTGGGCTTCACTACATTTGTCTAAGGCAGGGAAGGTCAGTGTTATAAAAATTAATTGCATCTCCCTCAAGAAGTTCCTCTTTCTTATTATAAACAATCTGATAGAATATCTAAGTCTTTTATTTGGAATGGTAAATGACCTTGTTTGGATTTCAGTAAGTTAAATATATCGATTGATAAAGGAGGTTTAGGCCTCCCCAAAATGTAGTTTTATTACTGTGCTTTTAGTCTCAGACACTTGGCCCATTGGTCTCTTCCACCTGAGAGAGTCCCTCCCTGGTACAACATTGAATGGGTGGCCCTTACCCCAACCTCACCATTGCAAAGTCTTTCTATCAAATTGCCTGGAGAAACAAAAAATGCATCCCATTATTTCACACTTACATGCAGTATGGACAAAGGTTTCCCGTATGATCAATTTTGATACTTATCTAAATGTTTCCTCAAGTATATGGCTAAACCCCAAATTAAGTATTAACAAGTCCCCCTTTTGCTGGAAAGAATGGATCGAGAGGGGTGTTGCTACACTTAGTGACCTTTATGAAAATGGAGCTTCGAGATCATTTGAAAATATAACACAGCAATTTTTCAGGTAATTACAGTTGCGCCATCTACATTGTACTATTTTTGGTGGCAGTACACAGCCCCCTAAAGCTGTAGACACTCTTTGTATGGTGCTCAAAGCCTTTGGAATGGGGCATGAAGCATCATTCCTCGTTGATTCAGAGTCTTGGTGACGGGGCCTTAACAGTTTTTAAGAGGTTATGGGAAAGAATTTGAACTTGGTACTGGAGGATGGGGAATGGGAAAGAATTTAAAATAATTTATTATCTAGGGATGCAAGGGTACACCTTATTCAGTTTAATATTTTGGATTGTTTCTACTGGACTCCCTCTAGATTGTTTAGGCTTGGTCTAAAAGACACACTGATCTGCTGATGATGTCAGACATGGCTCATGCTCTGTGATTCTGTGCTAAGATTCAAGAATTATGGTTAAGAGTCCAGAATAGTATCTGTGACGTTTTAGATACTCAAATTTTATTCTGCCCCAGACTATGTACATTGGGTAATGGGGTGGTTATTAAACTAGGTGACAAATATACTAAAACTATACTGGGTCCAAACTAGTGTAATGATTGGCAGACAAATATTTCTTAGAGGATGGAAGTCAATTGACGCTCCCTCATTTCAAGAATGGTTCACCGAATTGGGTAGGGTGGCGGCATTTGAAAAGATGTCATACAAACAGCTTGGCAAAACAGACAAATATGGTAAGAAATGGCACAGGTATTTGGCCTTTCTGGAGGGCTCTCATCGAGGACCATGTGGAGAGAAACAGAATTGTGGTGTAATTGTAAATTCTATTCTTTGTGGAATTCTTTCTTTTCTCTTTGTTGATGTATATATTTTTTATGTTCTCAAATATTTTATTTTGTTTGTTTGCTTCTATGTGTGCATGGTGTAATTTAGGCTTTGAACCAAAAGGATATCTGTTGAGGGACAGGGTGGGGTTGGGGAGGGGGAGAGGGATATAATGGGAGTTAAGCTGATTCTGTGTATATGTCCTGTTTATTCCATATTTCACATAAGAATCTATAAAAAATGTTAATAGCAAGAGTTTGTTTCCTTGTGGCAGCCTGTAGTCGACTCAGATCATTTGGTCTCCAATACATCGGTTTTAGTTGTGTCTGGTTTCTTGTAGTGATGCTAGCCACCTAATGTCTGTCTGACACTTCCTGTTTGGTTTCCACGGCAGCAGGATCTTCAAAGACGCTCAGACAGTCTCCCTCAGGTGCCTCTGAATGTTGACTTCTCCTCAGGGGTGCACAGAGTATTTCTGACTCTATTTTGGAGCGTGTGACTCACAATCTGTCACAAAGCAAAAATGTCAAAATTGCCAGAGACTTTCCCTCGTATCAGAGCTCAAGTCGGTCATAAAATGTGTTCACTGTTGCATTGATAATACATCCGTTACCTAGTCTTCCACTGTCCAAAATAAGCTCCAAATGTTTCAAGCTTTGAGAGGCCCCGCAAAGAAAAGTCCACTGAACCAACTGTAGAACCAGAAACAAAGCAATAATCCCAAATGTTGTCTTTGTTCCAGTATTATCAGAAGAATATGAAGCGTCTGGTAATGTTGTCCATGTAACTGTTTGGACAACAGCCCGGCAACATTCTCCTCTCATGGGGGGCGTGGAGGCCAATGGAGAGAGTTATTTCAATGCGGGGTGTGGCAGGAGTGGATCTCAGGCTGGTATGTAAGTAGATGCCACCTGCAGCAGCTTTTGTGAAGGAAATGGACAGTTATTCAATATCTATAGAGACACACTATATAGAGACATTCAGTAGAGCGGGGATGCCACTCGGGGTGAAGAATGAACCCTAAGATCAGAATATCCATGATTAATAAGCAGACCCAATTAATATGTGCAGAAATATAATGTTTTAAACTATTTTGCCTACACTGAAAAAAAAATCATTTTCCAGTAAAATATCTAAACATTCTTAAAACAAGATACATTTACTTGAGAAACAAAATGTGGAAGATATTAAGACTTGTTTTCACTAAATATATCTTGAATTAAATGTATTTATTATACAATAAATCTAGCAAATTGTATTGATGTTTATGCTTAAAAAAAGGTTTGCCAATGTGGTGAGGAAAAATAAACTAAATTCAAGATGTATTCTCTGAAAACAAATCTTAATATTTAACACATATTTGCTTCTCGAGTAACTTTCTTTTGTTTTAAGGATGTTTAGATATTTTATGGGAAAACAAGACAAAAATACTGATTAAGACCAGCTGCTGGTTGCATCAAATCCCTTAAATTCAGAAAACCCTTAATAATAATAATTACATTACAGATATAAACAAGGGTTTTTCCAAACTTATGGGGTTTCATGCAACTGTACCCAGAAATTAATTTAACACATATTAGCACATTAAAGGAATACACAAAAATTAAGATTCTGTCATCATTTGCTCATGATGCGTAAATCAGTTGATACAGACTCATTTTAGTGTAGGAAAGGTCTCAAAAGTGTCATAAATGTACTCGATTCATGTGTCATATTCCAAGTCTTCTGAAGACATCTGATCACTTTGTGTGATAAACGGACTTAAATTTAAGTTGTTATTTACTTGCAAATTAAATCAAATCATTGATCAACTCATGGCAGTGCTCGAGGAACACCGTACTGGCAATAATGCAAAATGTTTCTTTTCACGATGCCAGGAATGATTCTTGCTTTCAGGCAGACTTCATAAACTGATGGTACTTTCTTTTATCTCTTCTCCACAAAACTAGATAAGTACTGTAATATTGTAATCTTCTGTTTATTTGATTATGTTATTTTGGCAAAGAACCAAGTCTGACTGACGTGTTAATCCTCCTGTAGTATTCGGTCATTTTTGACCAGAATACATTTTCCTCATTTAATAAAAATGGTTTCCAATCTCTGAGCAGTACAAGACTTGGTGACTTTTCCTTGTCAAATACAATCAATAAATCAGCCACAATGCAGAAAAAACAGACAGAAATTACAGGGTGAGACTCTAAGGGTGCGTTCCCATCCGAAGGGCCCTAATCCCTTAAGTGGGTGAGGGTTTGCCCTCCAGAGTGTGAGCTTCGGAGGGTTGAAGGGTCAGTCATTTAATATCAGTCATTTAGAATGCACTTCAGCATCATCTATCCAAGCCAAAGGAGCCACTGCCATCGCACAAAGGCTGACGCTAATGAACATCACCTGCACCTAATCAGAAATATTTATACATGATTTTGCCTTACTATTAACTATTATCAGAACAGGATAGCATATCAGGCTTAAGACAAAGAGCGAATGTGTGTATATTGTAAAGGAATTGAATGAATGTGGTTATCTGGTAAGTGTCTGAAGTACCTATTTAGAAAATTCACTTGATATTGTCTATAAGAAAATGATCTATAACACAAAGTACAGCGTTATCACCCTCCGATTAAAACTAGAACATGGTAAGATCTGTGACTTGTGCAGTTCCCCTGGTAGTCAAGGCCGCCTGGGCGCTGGCCCCATTGGCCCGGTCGGTAATCCATACCTGTATTAGGTAATAATTTATCCATATGACTCGTGTATTATATTCCAAGCTTTCTGGGGTCACACAACAGCTATGTGTTGTATGGACTACTCTTATGGTATATTAATGATGATTTTTTTTCTTTGGACCTTGACAGTAGTGCTCAATATAAACTGTTTTTCTATGGAAAAGAGCAGCGTTCGGATTATTGAAGAAAATATTGTTAAGACTGTACTGGGAGAAAAAAACACAATAAGGGACAACTTGAGGGCAGTAAATCATTTTGTGTATTTTCTTTTTGGCCAGCTGACACAGTCATGCCATTTTACAGGTACATCAATGATAAAAAGAAATTCAAATTATATTCGTCTTTTCTTTGATACAGCACAAAAAAGAAAGAAAAGATGACTAAAACAGGCAATTTGCTAGCAATCTAGACACAGTGGTAGTCTTGTACTGTGTGAACTTTAAAAATACATGTCTTTTAAACCCTAAAAAATATACAATATTGCATTCAGAGCCTTTACTATTTTAAAGGACCAAAGAGGACAATTATATTTGTGACCTCAACACCCACAACCCCCCACCGCCAAAATGGTTTGGTCCCCCCCAGTGTTCAAGACATGGTTACGGCCTTACTCGCAATTCAGAACACACACACACACACACACACACACACACACACACACACACACACACACACAAATACAGAACCAGGACATCAATAAGTGGAGCTCTACAGCCATCTTTTGGTCATTGTTGGCATTGCAAGTCATCTGTTGCTTTCCAGCTGATGACAGAAATCTGACACTCACACTCTCACTCATACACACACACACACTCATACACACACACACACACTCATACACACACACACACACTCATACACACACACACACTCATACACACACACACACACATACACACACACACACTCTCACTCACACACACTCTCACTCATACACACACACACACTCATACACACACACACTCACACACACGCACACTCACACACACGCACACACACGCACACTCACACACACGCACACTCACACACACACTCTCACTCACACACACTCTCACTCATACACACACACACTCATACACACACACACACACACACACACTTACCCGAATGTTACATTTTTGACTAAATGTTGCCTTATGAGGACACATTTCTTAACTCTTGCTGTGATTGTCATTGCAATGGCAAAGTTTATGACGGTTGCTCATTTAAGATCCAGTGCACAAAAAAATCCACCACTGCAAATGATGAGTACAACTGGATTCCACCGAAGCATTCAGATTTACATTCCTTTACCAGCAATATTTTGACATTTTTAAAACATAAATCTCAGGGTGGGCTAAAAGAAGACTTGTTGTGCTCTGCCCATCGCTGATAAGCATGGCTCATACTCTCTAGAACTACAATGCCCATCATGCCCCTCCTTGAAGTTTGCACACTTTTACGGGGAAAGGAGAGGTGTACAAATGCAACACGTTACTTATTTTATAAAATAACTCAGATATTATGGTCTAAAATAAAAAAAATATTGCATTACTTTACTCGTTACTCAAAAAAGTAATCTGATTACGTAACGTTACTTTTATCGCATTACCCCCAACACTGCATGTAAATAAGATCAAAATAGCATAAAATCTCAAAAGAAATGCATAATTGTATTGTTCTTACTTCAGGGAATAAGAAATGGTATCATTATCATCATCAAAAAACAAAAAACAAACAAAAAATAGGGTTACACATCTGACCCTTCCAGTCAAAAATGACCACAAATACCCTAGGGAGTTACCCTTTTTCAATACCATAGGAGGGTTAAACAAATGTGACAATATCTCATTGACTTGCAACTATCTACTTCATACAAAGTTTTTAATTACCTTTAAAATATATGACGCCACAAACCGCTTGAACTGTGGCAGGCTCTTTTTCATAACCATGTTTATGGAGTTTTTGTATTTGCTGAAATTTGCTTTTTAACATAGCCATATAGTTCCTTTCAAAATGAAATGCATACAGTGTAAACCATCTAGAAACTAAATTACATTAGAGTTTTTGAAATCACAATAGGAAAAAAGGTTAACTATGTTAACAAAGTTTTTTTTTCTTTAAAAAAAAAAAAAAGCTTTATTAATTAATCAAGCTAACCAATTATCTTTGACAATCCTCATATATAGCTATATTGGGTATGCTATGCAAAACTGAAATCCGCATTCTTTATGTGTAAGCCTGTTATAGGAAATATATTCAATATCTTCATCTTTATTGTCACAAAATTAAACTTGACAGTATTACGGCACACTATGCTAAGAAATTACTTAAACATGTCAATAACCTCAAATCTTTTTTTGGGTATACTATTCCGTTGAATTCATTCCTTCCAGATTTCACCCCAAAATCAGCAGATAAAATGTTAATGATTGTATCTGGGTCTGCTAACAACAAATCATTAAGTTAAATTGTCTCACTCCTTAAATTTAGAAAATAAACAAAGGATTGATTGAACATGTGATAACATGTACTTAAACGAGTGACTCGGGGAAAACAGACGTGATGCCATGTGAAGTTCGGACGTGTGAACGGGGTGCTCTGCACACTTTGCTAGTTTTAACACTATTATTGTCATAAACCGGTGAGATTCGATACACTCTGTTCCATAACTGTTCTAGGAAGACAATATGTCAAATAATTCAAAATCTTCGGGCTCTGGAGACATTAAAAGACACTTACGTGCTCAAGCTGACTCCCCTGAGCAGCAGGCCGCGGACCAGGGAGCAGATTTGGCCAGTGAAGTGCGGGAAATTCGGTGAGAATTGTTGAACTTGTTGGCAATGCTGATGAAGGTCATTGCTAACTTGGAAGATCTTGCTGTAATACGTCGATCGATCATGGCCATGGAGACTAAATTTACTGAGATGGTTTCAAGAGTGGGGGATGTTGAGAAACAGATCGATTATCTGGAATCATCGGAGAGGGAATTAGCCGCTAATCCACTTGCAACCAAGGTGAATTTGGAGCACGTTTGGGAGAAACTGGAGGATATGGAGAATCATACTCAGCGGAATAACGTCCGTATTGTTGGAATTCCTGAGGGAGCAGAAGGTCAGAATACGGTGGAATTCCTGGACGAGCTCTTTCCGAGTCTGCTTGATATAACAGGCCATAAGCTGGAAATCGAGCAAGCTCACAGAGTTCTGGCTCAGCGATCTGCTGAGGGAGACAAGCCCCGATTAATTCTGGCCAAATTTCTGAGATCATCCAATAAAGATCTCGTGTTGCGCGAGGCGAGGAGTAAAGGAAGGCTTTCTTCAAAAAACCACAGCATTTTCTTGTTCCCAGACTTTGCGAATTCAACAAGAGAGAAACGTGATCGATTCAAGGAAAGCAAGAAACTCTTATATCAACATAAGGTCAGTTTTGCACTAATGTTCCCGGTCAAATTGAGAATAGATGCTAAGAATGGCCGTAAAACATTCACATACCCACAGCAAGCATTGTCCTTCATAAAGTCATTGGAGTAAGTTAATTTTGTGGTACTCACGTTGCAGCCGAGTGGACTTGACTCACTGAACATTCACTTGACCGTCCGAGGAAACTGCCTTTTTTGTTTCTTTTTGTGCTGGTTCTGCCTAGTGGCTGGAGTTTGTTTTGTGGAGGAACACACCTTCGGGACAGTTATGTGGATGAATCTTCACGTTCTTTGTGTTTATTCTGGCTATTGGCTGGAGTTTGTTTTATAGATTATATTTTGTTGTGTAATTCTGTCTCACAAAATTTGTATAGAAACACCGGATTTGAGCAATCCGAAGGCAAAGTTGTCACGGGGGTTCTCGTAGGTTTACATGGACTGTTTGAGTTTAGAGGGATGGACGCCGGATGATGCTGTCATGCGCGGGGTTAATGCGCACGTTTTTCTTTTTTCTGTTTGTTTCCGGGGGAAGTCCGGGGTTTGACTGTTGCACTAATGTTGGAATGTGGTCTTTATAATTTTATTTTTGACACACAATCTATTTTTTCTAATATGTCAAAATGTCAAATGTTAATATGAGTGGATTGTCTCTCTCCATGTGGAATGTGAATGGGTTAGTGCACTTAATAAAAAGAAGGAAGGTTATTTCTCTTCTTAAGCATAAGAAATATAATATAGTGTTACTTTTCTTTAGTGCTGGCTCAAGTAAGAGCAGGGGAGTCATTACATTGATAAGTAAACATCTACAATTCAAATGTCTCAAACAGATTAAAGATAAATTAGGAAGAGTCATTATTGTTTTAGCAGAAATTCAGGGGCAAAGTGTTATTTTGGCTAATATTTACGCACCTAACGCTGATGATCAGGGGCTTTTTATAGATCTTGAAGGAGGTTGCAAGCTGCTGGCACCCCTCATGATATAATATTGGGAGGAGACTTTAATCTTTTGATGGACTCAGTCCTTGATCACAGTGAAGCAAAAGTGTGTAAGCCCCCTAGAGCTACATTGACGCTTCACAGGATGTGTAAAAATCTTGGTCTTACAGATATTTGGAGAGTTTTGAACCCATCTGGTAGGCACTATAAATTTGTTTCATCAGTCCATAAGATTTACTCTAGAATAGATTATTTATTTATTTTTTATATATAATCACTCCTTTAATCTGTTGTTGATTGCTCAGTTGGAAACATCTTAGTCTCAGATCATGCTCTGGTGAGTTTAGAGGTGATGCCACATACAGAGAAAAAGAAATCATATAGTTGGCGCTTTAATGTATCCTTTTTGCAAATCGTGAAATTCCAACAAATGTTAAAGGAGACCAACTGGTCCTCAGTATCCTCTGTGGGCGTGGCTTGGGAGGCACTTAAGGTGGTTCTTAGGGGCCGGATCATACAGTATGCCTCATTCATCAAAAAATTCAAAGCACGAGAACTCGTGGAGTTGGAAGGAAATATTAAAAGTGCCGAGCTGAAGTGCCGTATGTCAGCTGATGGCCTCAGAGAATTGACCCGACTGAAATACAGATATAACACTATTTTGTCACAGAAGGTGGAGTTTTGGTTATTCAGGGCAAGACAGTAATACTTTGAGTCTGGGGACAAAGCAGGGAAGCTTCTGGCTAGATATTTAAAGCAGAGAGAGTCTTTTTCTATCATTCCTTCAGTGAAATCTGCTGGTGGTGAAATTTTTTCCTCAGCCATTGATATTAATAATGCTTTTAAAGAATTCTATCTTGATCTTTATAGTTCCACGTCTTCATCTACTGATGAAGATATTAGAAACTTTGTGGAACCATTAGAACTCCCTAAACTGATGAATGAGCAAAATAAATTATCTTGATTCTGAGATAACCTTGGAGGAGCTTAATGAGGTAATTAAGGCCTCGCCTACTGGCAAGGCTCCGGGGCCGGATGGTTTTGCCGCTGAATTTTTTAGATCTTATGCTACAGAACTGGCTCCAATTTTGTTAGAAGTTTATACAGAATCATTAAAGAATGGAAAGCTTCCTCCAACCATGACACAAGCCCGGATCAGTCTGATTCTTAAAAAGGACAAAGATCCAAGCGAGTGTAAAAGTTACCATCCAATTTCCCTGATCCAACTAGATGTAAAAATATTGACAAAAATGTTGGCTAATCTATTAAATAAAGTTATGACATGATAACATTAGGCGTTTCATCAATATCATGTGGTCAGTAGCGAATGATCAGACTCTGGTTGCTGCCATCTCACTTGATGCCGAAAAGTCATTTGATATGGTAGAATGGGATTATCTTTTTAAGATTTTGGAAATATACGGGTTTGGAAATACTTTTATTGGATGGATTAATTTACTTTACAGACACCCGGTAGCGGCGGTTCAAACAAATGGACTCATTTCAGATTATTTTACTCTTTCCCCATTATTGTTCTGTCTTGCCCTGGAACCATTAGCAGCCGCGGTAAGAAAGGAGGATGATTTTCCAGGGGTGATTGCGGGAGGTGTGGCGCATAAGCTTCCGCTTTACACAGATGATATTTTATTATTTGTCTCTGACCCCACTAGATCTATGCCTTGCCTCCACAGGATTATTAATTCCTTTTCCAAGTTCTCAGGATACAAAGTCAATTGGTCTAAATCTGAAGTTTTGGCTCTGACAGCGTACTGCCCAGTAACGGCCTTCCAGCCGGGCGCCTTCCGGTGGCCCAAACAGGGCATTAAGTATTTGGGTATTTTATTCCCAGCAAATTTGTCTGATTTAGTTTGAGGTAATTTTGACCCTTTAATAAAAAGGTTTTCGAGCGATGTGGGCAGGTGGGCTTCATTACATTTATTATGATTTATTTTATTAAAATAAATTGTATTCCAAAATTTAACTACCTGCTTCAGTCTCTCCCTGTAAATGTCCCCCTCTCTTATTTAAAGCAATTTGATAGCATAGCGAAGTCCTTCATTTGGAATGGTAAATGTCCCAGATCACATTTTAATAAGTTACATAGGCTGATTGACAAAGGTGGGCTAGGCCTACCCAAGATTTTGTTTTATTATTACGCATTCGGTCTCAGACATTTGGCTCATTGGTCACTTCCACCTGAGAGAGCCCCTCCCTGGTTTTGTATCGAACAGGAAGTTGTTGCCCATATTTCGCCATTGCAAAGCCTTTCTATTAAACTAATCGGAGAAGTTAAGTTACACCCTGTTATCTCACATTTGCATGCGGTGTGGACAAAAGTGTCCAGAGTGTTTAATTCTGACATTTATTTAAATGTTGCCTCAAGCATATGGCTGAACCCAAAATTATGTATTAATAAGTCCCTTTTCTGCTGGTCAGAGTGGATTGTGAGGGCGATGCTAATCAGAGGATGGAGGCACAACCCATGTTTTTTAGTGGTGTGTTAAGATCCAAGAATTTTGGTTGAAGGTTCAGAGTTTTGTGTGTGATGTATTGGACACTCAAATTTCATTTTGCCCCAGACTCTATATTTTAGGTGATGGGGTGGTCATCAATATACGAGATAAACACATTAAAAATTGGGTCCTAACCAGTGTCATGATTGGCAGACAAATTGTTTTAAGGGGATTGAAGTTGGCTGGAGTACCTTCATTTCAAGAGTGGTGCACGGAGATGGGGAGGGTGGCGGCTTTCGAGGAAGCGTCAAGTAGAAGGCTGGGGATCTGGGATTCATTTGACGGGAAATGGGGTGGCTATTTGGCGTTTTTGGAGGGCTCTCGGGGAGGGGCATTAGAGAGAGAAGTTTAATTTTAAATGTGTGTGATTATATATTTATGATTTTTTGTGTGTGTGTGTGTGTGTGTGTGTCTATATTCATGTGTGACCACAGGGATGTTTGTTGAGGGTCAGTGTGTGTTTGGGGATTGGGAGGGGTAATAGTGGGGTTAAACGTTGATTCTGTATATATACGGTTATCTATATAATCAATAAAAAATATGAATTAGAAAAATGAGTGACTCACAAAAACATGTCTGCCTGTCTCTTTTGTAGAAATTATATATATATATATATATATATATACAGGTGCATCTCAATAAATTAGAATGTCGTGGAAAAGTTCATTTATTTCAGTAATTCAGCTCAAATTGTGAAACTCGTGTATTAAATAAATTAAATGCACACAGACTGAAGTAGTTTAAGTCTTTGGTTCTTTTAATTGTGTTGATTTTGGCTCACATTTAACAAAAACCCACCAATTCACTATCTCAAAAAATTAGAATATGGTGACATGCCAATCAGCTAATCAACTCAAAACACCTGCAAAGGTATCCTGAGCATTCAAAATGGTCTCTCAGTTTGGTTCACTAGGCTACACAATCATGGGGAAGACTGCTGATCTGACAGTTGTCCAGAAGACAATCATTGACACCCTTCACAAGGAGGGTAAGCCACAAACATTCATTGCCAAAGAAGCTGGCTGTTCACAGAGTGCTGTATCCAAGCATGTTAACAGAAAGTTGAGTGGAAGAAAAAGTGTGGAGGAAAAAGATGCACAACCAACCGAAAGAACCGCAGCCTTATGAGGATTGTCAAGCAAAATTGATTCAAGAATTTGGGTGAACTTCACAAGGAATGGACTGAGGCTGGGGTCAAGGCATCAAGAGCCACCACACACAGACGTGTCAAGGAATTTGGCTACAGTTGTCGTATTCCTCTTGTTAAGCCACTCCTGAACCACAGACAATGTCAGAGGCGTCTTACCTGGGCTAAGGAGAAGAAGAACTGGACTGTTGCCCAGTGGTCCAAAGTCCTCTTTTCAGATGAGAGCAAGTTTTGTATTTCATTAGGAAACCAAGGTCCTAGAGTCTGGAGGAAGGGTGGAGAAGCTCATAGCCCAAGTTGCTTGAAGTCCAGTGTTAAGTTTCCACAGTCTGTGATGATTTGGGGTGCAATGTCATCTGCTGGTGTTGGTCCATTGTGTTTTTTGAAAACCAAAGTCACTGCACCCGTTTACCAAGAAATTTTGGAGCACTTCATGCTTCCTTCTGCTGACCAGCTTTTTAAAGATGCTGATTTCATTTTCCAGCAGGATTTGGCACCTGCCCACACTGCCAAAAGCACCAAAAGTTGGTTAAATGACCATGGTGTTGGTGTACTTGACTGGCCAGCAAACTCACCAGACCTGAACCCCATAGAGAATCTATGGGGTATTGTCAAGAGGAAAATGAGAAACAAGATACCAAAAAATGCAGATGAGCTGAAGGCCACTGTCAAAGAAACCTGGGCTTCCATACCACCTCAGCAGTGCCACAAACTGATCACCTCCATGCCACGCCGAATTGAGGCAGTAATTAAAGCAAAAGGAGCCCCTACCAAGTATTGAGTACATATACAGTAAATGAACATACTTTCCAGAAGGCCAACAATTCACTAAAAATGTTTTTTTTTATTGGTCTTATGATGTATTCTAATTTTTTGAGATAGTGAATTGGTGGGTTTTTGTTAAATGTGAGCCAAAATCATCACAATTAAAAGAACCAAAGACTTAAACTACTTCAGTCTGTGTGCATTGAATTTATTTAATACACGAGTTTCACAATTTGAGTTGAATTACTGAAAAAAATGAACTTTTCCACGACATTCTAATTTATTGAGATGCACCTGTATATAAATAAAATTATCATCATTTGTTACACTGTGCACAACTTAATAAAATTAGTACCCAAGGGTTTAATTCCTGAATGGCAGCTGACATGTTGATACTTCAAGTGTTACTGATTGATGTCTGAACAGAAACATTCATCATTACAGTAGAAACTAGAGAAACATTTTTGTTCACATTGTCATTCAGCCAGGCAGTTAAAGGAATAATTCACCCAAAAATGAAATATTCTGAAATCATGTCATTCTTTACCTGTAAAAGTGCTCTTCTCAACAGAGGTCTTCATATGTTCTACTAACTCTTCACATTTCCTCACAAAAGGTTTGTGTTGTTTTAGAAGACTTTTTTCTTTTCGCAACAGCGCCACCTGTTGAAATATCTGAGAGTTTACATGCTGCTGTGCAGGTTGGTTTTTCTCCTGTTTATCTCAGTGAGTTTTGGGCCTGTACTGCCATCTGCTGAACCTGTCTTTCAATAACATCTTCACACACACAGGGCGTATCATCCTTAATGTTGGCATGAAACAGAAGTTGTGACCGACTTTACTTCCGTATTGTGATGTATTTCAGTGTGAAACAGATCATCGAACAAGAAAAAATGTGTGGCAGTGATTTGAGTTTATCCATTGGTTGTTGATTGGATTGCGAAAATATGTGCGTTACACAGTGGAACAGAGGCAGATGTAAATGAGAGTTTGTAGCGGACACACACTCCACCGTACTGCTCGAGTCCGAGCCGGTTATCTGTGAAACTGAGCATCGATCTCAACACATTTATGATCAAACTGACAACATACTGTAAACGCACGAGCACATCTTTGTGTATGAAGAGACTGTAGCCGTTGAATAACAAGTAAAAGATAACCATATTTTAACATTTTGAAGCACAGTACACTCGTGCTGTGCATCCCAAGATAACTGCATTGAAAAATATAAATAATCTCCAGAGGCATCCGAAGCGTTGTATTCATTAGTGATCATCTCAGCAATTCAGCCGTGAAATGTCTCGAACACAACCGCGAATTCACCGTTATTCCTCCTCAAGCCAACTGACCCGTAACCAAGGAAGTTTAGGTGAAGGAACGATAGTTTTGAAGGGAAACAGACGAAAATACACCTTACCATCTTCACCAACATGTGACTGACGCTTCGTTCAACTCTACACGAGGTTGTGGTATTTATAAGAAAGGGGCGGGGTTTAAGCGGACTGAATGATTGGAGAAGTCCTGCATACGTCATCAGAGAGAAGTCCGTTTCACCGGAAGATCGAGTTATTACATTTTGATTAAAGATTATGAGGTCAAATAAAAATAAATAAAACATATGCATGGATGAATCGTTCACAATAAGATTAATAAAATGCATTTAGAAAATAGATTTTAAAGCTTTTCTGGCCATAGGTCAGTTACACTGCTTTGCTAAACATGGATTGCTCCGTTTAGGTGAGCATTTGATTGTGTCTTGTTCTATCAAATGTATGTTTGTAAATTGCTTAGTTGTGTGGAGTGCAGTCACATCAACAGATGTTCACCGCAGTCGTTAGACCAGTGGTGTTTTAATTTCAACTTTGCAGTATTTTCTGCACAATTGTTCACCACAGAGGCCAAAATGAGCATTGCAAATATGAAAGCCTCATGTTATATTTACTGTGTAATAATCATTGCTGATGCTTGATTCGTATTTGCTTTGTTTGCAGGAGCTCCAGTTTGTGAGGACATGAAAACATGATGTGCCAACCTGGACCGAAGAATGTTCCATTCCCAACTACACAACATCAGACTTCTCTCTGTAATTACATACTGTAGATGGGTGTCTACTGGCATATGTTCACTTCAATTAGGTGAATGCAAATATTACTCAGTGTGGTGAAAAGCTGAATATTGCAATTGACATACATTTTCCCTAGTGTTTTTTGAAGGTTTTGCCATTTGGTGCCACCCAAACCACAAATAAGTATCAGATTTGATGCTGCTAAGTCAAACTGGTCATATCACACAATGTTACATTTGAACAGAAAATTCTCCTTAAAGGAACAGTCCACCCAAAAATGAAAATTCTCTCATCATTTATTCACCCTCATGCCATCCCAGATGACTTTCCTTCTTCAGCAGAACACAAATGAAGATTTTTAGGAGCACATCTGAGCTCTCTAGGTCCATACAATACAAGGAAACGGCTACCAAAGTTTGACGGTCCAAAAGTCATATTTAGGCATCATAAAATTAATCTACACGACTCCAGTCAATCAATTAATGTCTTCTGAAGTGAATCGATAGATGTAAGAAACAAGTCGATAATTAAAACATTTAAACCTTTAAATGGTCGCTTCCGGTCAGTGCTTGGATGCTGGTTAAAATGACCTAACCCTCTCGTGACGTTCGTTCTTCTATTGTTCATAAAGCGGCACTTCCGACTTCTCGCGTGAACGTGCTTACCTCATGCAACAGTTATTTGATGCATTGAGTGCAGGCAGGAAGTTTAAGTTTTAATTATCTATTTGTTTCTTTCACAAACCTATCGATTCATTCAGAGGACATTAACTGATCGACTGGAGTCGTGTGGATTACTTCTTCTAAACATCTTCATTTGTGTTCTGCAGATGAAAGAAAGTCATACACATCTGGGATCATATGAAGGTGAGTAAATGATGAAAGAGTTGTAATTTCTGGTGAACTAATCCTTTAAAAAATAAAGCATGGTGCCATGTGACACAAGGCAAAAGAATGTGATAATTCAAACTATTAGATTTATATCTTAAAACTACATAAACAATACTTGAACAGTTTTAAAGTAATGCTGAGATGTGACATTAAGACAAGGTATAATACACCTTGAAAAGGAATTACGTTATTACACAGTATTCATTTTTTTCTTATTTTCTGTCCATTGTGATGGAATGTAGATGCAAGGAAACAAGAACGTAATTCTAGTGCAAAACTGACTCATTTCAGTAATAATTGTACTGATATTGTCCAATCATCACCCAAATTGAGTCAGATTATCTTCAGAGCATGCCTGACAAAGGTGATCTAATTGATATGCTGCATTCAAAACCATTTGCCTCCAACAGCAGCAGCAGTAGGTTATGCACCCCAGGTAACTCTATAGGGAATTGTCCCTTTAGTTAGTATTCTGAATGTGTACATACTTGGCCCAGTAATCTGTGCAGCATTATTTATTTGTTTCTTTGTTTGCCATAAACGTTCTTACACTGTTTCACTTTTTTACAGTTTTAATATTTGAGCTTTATCTGCTCCCAACAGTGAAATTAATGATCAGTACTTATGTTTTTAGAAAATCACTTATTTATATTTATTAAAACAACCATGAACTGAATGTTTGGATTGAATATAATTAATGGCTGCCTTTAGAGTAGAAACAGGTCATATTTTTTGTCCCTGGAACATAATTGAAGTCTGAAAGGGTTAAGAAATTTTAACGAAAGGATAATTTCTCAAATTTCACATTGTAGTACAATGTAAGTGTAACATTTATTTTAATTATATATATATATATATATAATTTTGATTAGAATAGTTAAATCTGCTATAATGTGTTGCTATTTTACATTGGGTGTTCCAGAGTGAAGACATTTTTCCACATTTGGCTGTAAGATTCCTTTTATGGTTTATATTCCTTTATATTTTGTAAATAAACACTGTGAATAACTAAAGAATAACTGTGTTTTGTGATATCTTCTATGCTACATAGGTTAATTTATTCATTTAGTCCAGTAATTGATGTTTTAGAAGCTTAAGGATAACGTGGGAAATGAAGTGAAGAATCAATAAACTATGGTCAACACTGGTGTTCAGCAGGTAAGGTGGTATTTATTTATTTATTATTTTCTCCCCTTTTCTCCCCAATTTGGAATGCCCAATTCCCAATGCGCTGTAAGTCCTCGTGGTGGTGTAGTGACTCGCCTCAATCTGGATGGTGGAGGAAAAGTCTCAGATGCCTCCGCTTCTGAGACCGTCAATCCGCGCATCTTATCACGTGACTCGTTGTACATGACACCGCGGAGACTCACAGCATGTGGAGGCTCATGCTACTCTCCACAATCCACACACAACTTACCACACGCCCCATTGAGAGCGAGAACCACTAATCACGACCACAAGGAGGTTACCCCATGTGACTCTACGCTCCCTAGCAACCAGGCCAATTTGGTTGCTTAGGAGACCTGGCTGGAGTCACTCAGCACGCCCTGGATTCTAACTCATGACTCCAGGGGTGATAGTCAGCGTCAATACTCGCTGAGCTACCCAGGCCCCCAGTAAGTTGGTACTTAAAACAAATGACTACATAACTGGAATGAAATAAACGTACTATGTATATTGCTGGTACGAAAATATATTTGTTGGTAGTTGGAACGTACTCGCTACATACCAAAACGTACAGTAGTACAATGACGTATAGGGGATTCACAAAGTTTCATCAGGGAAATGTTATTTTGGTACATCGCTGCGACAAATACAGTCCAGTCTGGTTACGTCTTCACAATGAAACTGTGTTAGCTGGGAAGGCATCATGAAAGTAATCAATCAGATTCTAATAGTTTAATCAATGTCTTTTCAAGTGATCCAATCGGTTTTGTGTGAGAACAGACCAAAAAATAATATTTTGTTTTTTTTACTATAAATCTTGACAGCATTATCTTTGGCGATCATAATTTCAAGCTTGATTATACTTCCTACAGCGCCCTCTAGTGATCTGCACATGCATCAAACATTAGGAAATGTAATCAAGCTTGAAATTATGATCATGACTAGAGACTGCAATGGTGAAGTGTTCAGTGAAAAGGAGCTACATTTTGATCTGTTCTCACCCAAAACCAATTGGACTACTTCAAAAGACATGGATTAAACCACTGGAGTCTAATGGATTACTTTTATGTTTCTTTTATGTCATTTTTGGAGCTTCAAAATTTTGGTCACCATTCACTTGTATTATATGGACCTACAGAGCTGAGATATTCTTCTAAAAATCTTCATCTGTGTTCTGCAAAAGAAAGAAAATCATACACATCTGGGATGGCATGAGGGTGAATAAATGATGAGAGAATTCTCATTTTTGAAAGAACTACCCCTTTAAATTTTTTTACGGTTGTTTAGGTCTTTAGTTTTAACTCTTTGGCTTGTAAATTTTTTTAAATTGTATATATATTTACACAGATGTGGTTAGTAAGTGGTTTTATCACTCTAAAATCATGTTTACACATGCACATTGTTTGCGTCATAAGTCTATAATATTGAAACTGTGAGTATATTAACATTTATGGATTGGCCCCACTGACTTCCATTGTAAGTGTCTCACTGTAACAAAGGGACAAGTTAAATTATTTTTTGTGATAATCACAAATGCTTTCGATTAAGCTTGACTTGTATTGAATCTGCAATATTCCTTTAATATACTCATAACTCAAACTTTATTTTTTTTTTCCAATTTGGAATGCCCAATTCCCAGTGTGCTTTTAAGTCCTCATGGTGGCGTAGTGACTCACCTCAATCCGGGTGGCGGAGGACGAATCTCAGTTGCCTCTGTGTCTGAGACCATCAACCCATGCATCTTATCACGTGGCTTGTTGAGCGCGTTGCCACGGAGACATAGCGCATGTGGAGGCTTCACGCCATCTACCGCGGCAACCACGCTCAACTCACCACGCGCCCCACCGAAAGTGAACCACATTATAGCGACCACGAGGAGGTTACCCCAAGTGACTCTACCCTCCCTAGCAACCGGGCCATGTGACTCTACCCTCAGCACGCCCTGGGATTCGAACTAGCAAGCTAGCGCCGGCGTATTTTACCACTGAGCTACCTAGGCCCCAACCTTACCCTAACTTGACTGACCTCCATCTAAAATAGTGTTCTTTCACTTCTTAGCATATGTAGAATGAGATGTGAAATCAAAAGCACAGTGCGCATGATCTTTTGGGCATGAACATTCAATGCATGGAGCCGACTGTCCAGAAATCAGCACATTGCGTCTGAATTTGGGAAGAAAACTTTTGGAACTAATACAGCAGTTTCTCATGTGATCATGTTGATGAACTAAAGGAAAATCCTTATACATTATTATTATTTGCCATAGTAGTAGAAGTGGCAGTACAAGTAACTATCAAATTTACATTGATGTGATATTTATCATTTTGATGCTCTTTGATTTAAACATATTTAGATTCAGATGTGAGTAAGGCTGACAATAACACAATTGTGGGATTGTGTATTCTTTGTATGTACACAATTGTATATTCTTCAACTTTCAGTCAAGTTGAAGAATATATGAGAGGAACAGCCATCTGTCGAGCACAGTGGAAAAGTAACCCAATTTATTGGGTAAAATGGGCTACCAAGTTATGATAACCCAACTAGGGGGTCGGTGCTATATCAACCCACCACTGGGTTATCTGTTGGGTTGTTTTTAACTCAACTGTTTTTAGTGAGCGCACCTCATATTTCTGTCATTCTTTTCATCATCGCTTTTCCCACTTCAAGGTTTTGTATCATGATGACTTGTATTTTATGAACCTACTGAGCTGAGATATTCTTCTAAAAATCTTCATTTGTGTTCTGCAGAAGAAAGAAAGTCATACACATCTGGGATGACATGAGGGTGAGTAAATGGGTGAACTATCCCTTTAATTGTTTACTTCCCAAAGATTAGTTTAGTAGTGTAGAGAGTCATATGGATACAGTGGGGATCAAGTTTAATTCTCCTTTGTCACTTTACTCATATTCACCCTATATTATAAAATGTTCAACATGTACAATACAAATTAAATGATAATACAACTAAATAGAGGTAGCACAAGACTAAACTGAAACTGAGAAAACGAAAACTAACAGACAAACTGTGAAAACTAATGAAAACTAATTTGGGATGACAGATTCAATATAAAATAGAACTGTTACAATTCTGATTAAATTAGTAGAAAATGTTTAATGTTGGGTCATTTTGGCACAAATCTCTCGAAGACTTTCTTTGCTAGCTGGTGGACCGTTAACTGACGTTACATATCTAGGGTACAGGTCATGGAACTCAGGTGTTGGACAGGTAAGACTCATTTTTGCTTCTTCAGGTGAAGAGACCAGTGGAATCAATTTGGCATGAGCATAATCAACTTCATATCCCTCAAATATAAGCCCCACCCCCAAGCATCAAGCCACATCTCTAGGAGCCAGGACACCTTTCGGGACCCCAACACCAGCTCCATGTAATCCGCCTCCTCCAGTCGGAATATGTCACTGGAGAGGGGTTGCGGGGAACCAGCACCATAAGTCCATGTGTATTGGGAAACGGTGTAAGGAAAGCAACATGCCCGTCATCTTCCCAAACTCTCCACTGCTTCTCATCTCCATGCACGATCCGTGGAAACAGCCCAGAGTTGGAGGGATCGCCCAGGAAGGTGAAGTTCAGAGGTGCATTTGGAGCACTCAGCTGAGCTCGGAAGCGGTTCTTGACGACTTCTAGATCTGAGTCGGTCCAGTGTGGTCCACTCTTGGAGCTGATGTATCCAGGGAAACCTTCCTCCGCAGCGAGGTGAGGCTTCCAATCTGCAAGCAGACTGTGGAGGGGCAGGACATGGAGCTCCACACGGGGGCCGTCTGCTGGTCTGTGTGGTGTATGGACACAGCACTGCACACCCAGCCGCTCACAAAGAAGCTACGCTACCGATCGTACGCCCAGCAGCAGACGCAGGAAAGATTCGTCAGGTAAGTGGAAGAGGCTGCTGGTGCCGTCGGGACTCTTATGAGTAACAACAGCAGCCCCTGGAGTCCACGGAGAGGAGTGCAGAAATGCCAAAAGCTCCTGCAACTTCCAGATCACACTCCTATCCTGGAGCCCAGAAACCACAGATGACATTCTGTGCAGAAGGAATGAAAGATAACTGTAGATTCAATTTAAAGAAACAGCAATCTTTGTAAGTCAGTTTCAATTGTTCCAGAGTGAAAATTGTATTTTAAATGTTGGTGAGCAGCTATCTAATCATTTTTTCATGAAGCCAAAGGCCCAAGGGTTAATAGCAGTTAATTTCTGGAATTATACCACTTTGTGTTTCCTGAAAATATGAAGGATGTGCTTTGATCCCGAAGGAAAGTGCTGCATCACACATTTCTTTGTCTAACTGCCCGTTGTGGATGAAGCATTCTGTGAATGAAGACCTAAGACAACTATGTACAATTACAACATGTACATGCATGACTAATCCAGATACAAGGAAAACATTATTACAAGGGAATCACAAGGTAACTGGCGATACAATATTATATAGATATTTAGGTCATGATTCAATATTATTGCGATTCCTTATTTTTGGTGTATTGAAATTCAAAACTATGATATATTACAATATTTCACTCAATGTTTCTCATTCGTCATCATCGGACTTCAAAGAACTGTTTCCAAATCACCAAATGCATTGTTAAATTAGTATAAAAGTGGCAGTTTACAGTGTCACTGATAATAATAGGAAAAATAGTCTTTTGATGCAACGCTCGTGTCTGCCATTGACAGAGTGTTATACCTGAATCAACTGTATGCTTGTATGATTTCTATACTAATACATTCACCACACAGGAAAGAATTTAATTGCTTATTTTTAGTGAGGCAAGTGGCTTATTTTGGGCTTGTTTTTCCAGATCAGGTCACTTGTTTCTTTTGTGAGATCTGGCAACACTGCAACTGGTATATCACATAGAGGTAGACCGATATATCGGTTTTACCGATTAATCGGGGCTGATAGTTGCTTTTTGGAACCATTGGTTATCAGCAAAAATATATGCCAACAGTTGGAGATAGTTTTATTGTTTCTCTTAATATTCATCTGTGGCCGTTGTTGCAGGATTTTACAGTTAAAACAACTTGGTTGTACTGTACAACAGCGGCCTATAGAGGTGAAATAAAAATGATCACTGAATGACAATTTTTATCTATTCTAATCATCACTTCAATGCAAATTTGGTTATTTTGGTTAGATAAATCAGGTGTTCTAAACTGAAGCAATACAGGAAAGAAAAATATAAAACGTGTTTAGGAATTTACCCCATCAGCACATACATTTGAGACTGCAGCTTCATACCTCATTTGTTGAAATATATGTATACAAAATCTTTAATCTGTTCAATATATAAGCTTAATTTGGTAAATAATTAAATATAAATTATTAAATATAGAGCATTGTTACAAGGCCAAGTCTTCTTTATTTATTGCTGTGCCCATCATAGTAAGGAAAGGCAAATAAATCAATTTGAAATACATATGAAAAGCGATTGGCCGATTAATCGGTTATCTGCCTTTTTCACCACCACAGTTATTGGTATTGGCAAAATCGGTCAACCTCTAAAAACACCTACCCATTAGCACAGATTACTGTCATTTTTAAAAGAATGTTATCACCAGTTCTTTTATTACATTCTAGGTGGTTGAGGAGCTCCCCAACTGGAATAAAAAAATACAGTTTCTGCTTAGAACGAACCGAAATAAGAAACATTTTGTCCCATTTTAGCTCCTGTAAACAATGATTGATGTAATCGATGTAATGCATAAACACATATGAAGACATATGTGTGCATATGTGTGAAACAGACCAGATAGACAGATAAAATTACAGACAGGCAGACTGACATATAGAAAGATAGACAGACAGACAGACAAACAAACAGACAGATAGATAGAATGACAGACAGATAGAAAGACATCACAGAAACTCTAATGGTTTTAATGGTTATAATAGTAATTGTATTGGTTTTATTGGAAACTACAGTTAATGGTCCCTGTGGGTCTCTGCTGGTAATGTTATTTCTAGTGAAACCAATACAAACCATTAAATCCTAATGGAATATGTCCAATATAACACACTGCACTCATAATGGTATTTGTAATGGAAACCATTACAACAATTATAGAATTTCTATAGTTTTTTTTTTTTCAGCAGGGACTTTAGATGGTTAAACAAATTAGCACAGAGACTGCCAATTCAATATGGTTGATATTTCTTAAAAATTTAAATTTGACAAAAAACAAAACTAGTTATAAAATAACAATTGGGTTTTTGAGCAAGATCAATACAATGCTGCCTTTCACGCAATGCAATAAATACATGCATCATCAAATCTTTAACATAAATCATTTAAAGCAGAAACTAAAACAACAGGAACTTTATCCAACAGTTTTGTACCTTGATAAAACACCGCCAAGTATCAAAGATCACACAGCATGAGCCTTCAGAATCATTCACCGCTGACTTATTTTCACACAAAAGAGGAAAATAAAGATTCAAACAGCTTCTCCATTATTATCTCCAGTGAATCCCGTGAGTGTCTCCGGCTGCCGGTCAGAGAGGAACTGCACTGAAGGAACTGTAACTGCACTGAAGGAACTGTTACTGCACTGAAGGAACTGTTACTACACTGAAGGAACTGTAACTGCACTGAAGGAACTGTTACTGCACTGAAGGAACTGTTACTACACTGAAGGAACTGTAACTGCACTGAAGGAACTGTAACTGCACTGAAGGAACTGTTACTGCACTGAAGGAACTGTTACTGCACTGAAGGAACTGTAACTGCACTGAAGGAACTGTTACTGCACTGAAAGAACTGTTACTACACTGAAGGAACTGTAACTGCACTGAAGGAACTGTTACTGCACTGAAGGAACTGTTACTGCACTGAAGGAACTGTTACTGCACTTAAGGAACTGTAACTGCACTGAAGGAACTGTTACTGCACTGAAGGAACTGTTACTACACTGAAGGAACTGTAACTGCACTGAAGGAACTGTTACTGCACTGAAGGAACTGTTACTGCACTGAAGGAACTGTTACTGCACTGAAGGAACTGTAACTGCACTGAAGGAACTGTTACTGCACTGAAAGAACTGTTACTACACTGAAGGAACTGTAACTGCACTGAAGGAACTGTTACTGCACTGAAGGAACTGTTACTGCACTGAAGGAACTGTTACTGCACTTAAGGAACTGTAACTGCACTGAAGGAACTGTAACTGCACTGAAGGAACTGTTACTGCACTGAAGGAACTGTTACTTCAGTCTTGTCCAGCAGATGACGACATACAAGATGCAAAACTGCAAGGCGTCATTTATCTTTCAATACAGAACTTATACAGAAACCATTAAAAACTACATATAAATACAGTAAATCAAACAACATCGAAGCGACTATTTGTGTCCAGATGTGAATAGCCTTGGCCACACAGAACAGCTATTTTTAGCCCAAAATACGTGTGGAGCGACACTAAATATACTATTAAGCTGGGGTTTTTGTGTGTTGGTTTCAGAAACACATAGCTTTAATTGGGGAATTTTTCTGTGAATTCTCTCCTCCATTTGAATTCCAATATCATCATATTTTGCTGATATTGAATATCATCAAAAAAAAGTTGTTGGGGGGATGGCTGATGGACTAAAAAGTGGGCGCCCTGTGCCGTCCCCAGCAATATGCCGCCCTGGGTGGCTGCCCATGCCTAAATCCGCCCCTGGCTTGCAGAGTCACGCGTATCAGCGAACGCCACACGTGTCTGAGGCTGACACCAGTTCCATGGCCACACGTTCCCACAGTGAAGTTTCTCTCACAGAAATAATGACAACATGGACAGTTCCAAGGAATAATATTAGATGTAATAACTGATCTATGAAAACAGCAGCTTTCTATTTTCCTGCTCCAATTATCCTTTGCTCCTTTGATGAATCCTTCAGTGAATGAACTCTCTGAATTACTCAGAGGGGCTGAACGAATATGTGATTTCAGTCATGTTGAAATGTTTTGTGTACAAAGTTGCTAAAATATGATAATATATGATAAAATTTTGTTAAAGATAATTAATAATTTTAATACATAATTTTAAAAGTTATTTAAACAAAGTTAAAGAATATATATATACATACACAATCACAGTATTAATATAATATATTAATATAAACTTGGCTCCAAAGCAATGTCGCTTGGTCCAATCAGGCCCGCGACCCAAAATGAGTTTAACACCCCTGCTTTAAACTGTAGTTACTCGAGCATTAGTTTTGGCAAGGTCTGTCACCTGTGCAGGGTTCCTCAAACCCTCAGCAGGTGTGTTCTTCATCAAACCGCCTGCTCCTCCTTCAAAGAGCCACCGCAGCTGGGGGTCATTTAGAAACTCAGTGGGGCAGGAGGGGGGCAACTATTTAAGACATGACAAGTGCCAGGCGTGCCAGCGTCCCCCCTCTGGACACTTTGAAGTTCAAAGTTTGTGTGTAAGTGTGTGTTGACATCAAAGCACTGGTTACTCCCAATGTTGGGGGGGAAAAAACTACTGAAAATGTTTTAGTTTGCAAGCGGCCAAAATGGAACCGCACAGACGGAGTGTTTCCATCTGACAGAAACGGCCAACTTTGACTTTCTCTCATGAATACTTGTGTTGACATCTGGAGGGAAAAAACACAAGATACCTAAAACTCAAACTACATTTTCACATTTGAAGTGGTGTTTGCCCTTGCCAGAGACTATTTAGCAGAGACGGGCACTTCTACTAAAATGAATGGGAGAAATTGGAATGTCCACTAGTCAATGGATGTAGAAAGGAAGTCCCACCTTACACGTAAAAAAGCCAATCACCTTTATATACAGACGCCGTCTGTCATTTAACTCAAGAACATGCATGCGCATTAGCTACACAAGCCGGGAAATTTGTGTGTTTTTAGCGTAATATGAGGTAAAGAACCACAATTTATGAGTCCAGTGTTGTCAGATTTTATTGCTGATTTGATCTTGACCAACTGTTTAGGAGATTTCTGTCTTTATACATTCAAGTAGATTGGAGCTGCACTGGCATGACTGGAAATAACCTCCTGAGAGCGTTCTGAAGATGACTGACAGTGGACTGACTCGCTAGAAAGACTTTGCCCTTTCAAAACTCTCTGGTGGTTGCTTTGCAATGGAGAAGATGTTCTGAGTGGTTTTTAGTGTATTGCCAGGGCGTTGTGAAGTGGTTTACCGGCCCAAGTCAAAAGATCCCACCCTCAAGTCTGTATGAAATTCAGCCTTCCTGATCCAAACAATCTGCACAAAAGTGACGCTCAGGACAACAAACATCACATGAATGGGAAATGACGGGCTTAACAATGCAATGCATATTACATTTCTTAACAAAGTTTATTGTATCAAAGCTAAATGTGACCCAAAATGACCCTTGTGCCTTTGGAAAACAGAGACAAACTCACCTGGCAATTGAATTTAATGGAGGAATCATTTTAAGATTTATGGCAAAACTCTAGAACATGTGCAGTGGCACAGATGTGTCGTTATGGGGCATCAGTGAGAGAAATCAGCTTTTCTCTATCCTCCTTAAGATCGTCTCCAGTGCTGCTTTAGTGTTACTTCTTACCTGAAGAAAGAGGGAAAAATTCACATAAATATACAGACTTTATCTGCTACAAAACAGACAGTAAAAGAGATGAACACATTAACTCTGAAACACTTATTGACCAGCTGGAGTTTCAGAGATATTTTCTGTTTTCCAGGTAAACGATTAAGTTGCATTTGAAGGACGAGCTGTGAGTGCAGAAGACACAAACACACCTGGCAGCTTGAGCCACTTAGGCACTTTGCTGGGGTCAGTTCTCACGGGTTTGGCTGCAGAAGTTTGAGATTCAGAGCTGTCCTCTGTTGGCCCCTGCTGTCTGGAGTAACCGGAGGATTCACCTGCAGCCGTGAGAACGTCTTCAGACAGCGCTGATGATGAGAGAGGAGAAGAGGATGGCATACAGCTGACAGACACACAGAGAGAGACAGCATGAAGAAAAAACATCAGAAGACGGATCTATGATTGATTGAGGAGTTTAAACTAGACAGTGTTCCGATCCATCTGGCCTCAAATACACGTTTTAGGATGCACGTGTCTCTGACCCCTTTCATGTGAATTACACCGGTCAAAGGTCATGACTTCCTGAGAGCCTGCAGTGATTAAAGACTTCCTGCAGAGAGTCACATGAATGAAAGTGGTTCTTCTACAGCACCTGCTGTCAGCCAATCATACGCCACAGTTCAGCTTACAGGAAATGTTTCGATTTATAAGCATCTGTAAACATTAAAATACTCACTGTTTTTAAAAGTATACAGTATTTCTCACTGGCAAAAATTATTTTGTGTGCCCTCTAGTGTAGAAACACCATAATGGTTGTGTCATAAAAGTTAGATAAATATGCAATCAAATAACCTTATCTTTTGCGGTTAAAAAAATGCATCTACTCATGCGTCGTGCATTACACAAGTATCTTTTTTCGCCAGCCCAGCACACTGCTAGGTGACGTAGCTTAGTGTTAGCAAGTAAAATTGATACTTCACTGTTTTACCAGACTCGCACATGTCAGTCGTCCACGATTTTAGTTTGTCTGGGGTTTTTTTCCGCAGTTTAAAACATAATTTGTATTTAAGGTTAGATGCATAGGGAGTTTTGATTCTGATGGTATAAGTTCATAAGCTTTGACAGGTGTCAGACATCTGGTGCGGCTAAATAATTTTCCACTTCCCACAAAAAGTGGCTTTAGAATCCAATATATTGTTTATTTCCATATTATTTAACATAAGTATATCATTGGCCTTCAGTTCACAGCAAACCATGTTAAAATTGAATTTGCCAATGGTTGCATCACGTCATAAACATAAAAATTTTAGGTCGCTGTGTCAAGTTAAACGAAGTTTAATACTTAGAAAAACACGTCTTGAGATCCCTGTGTTCTGATTTGTGCTCCATCAAGCTGTATTTGAACGCAAGAACGTGTTCTCATCTTGTGCTGTCTGCTGTCGGTGAGTGTGGTTTGTTCTCTGTATAAGATGTGTGTTGTCTATACAGCTGGAGTTTCACTTACTGCCCCCTGGAGAAAACAGGTGGTACTACAAGCTTCAATTACGGTCTGGGGACATTAGTAATAATTTTTTTAAGTGTTATTTTTTTATATAATTCAATCGCACTAAATTAACATGTTAAATCGACAGCCTTATAAAAAATTGATTCACCTACGGAGAAAATGAATGTGATTTGTACTTCCGGAACCAGACTGTTGCGCTCTACAATCACATGCATTTGATGTGTAAGGAAAATGTGTTATGTTTAAGTTGAAGGTAAAACCGCATTACATTTTTATAGTCTTTCAATCAAACTTCTGTTAAAAATTTTATAAAATGAACATACAGTGGTGTGAAAAAGTGTTTGCCCCTTACTGATTTCTTATTTTTTTGCATGTTTGTCACACTTAAATGTTTCAGATCATCAAACAAGTTTAAATATTAGTCAAAGATAACACAAGTAAACACAAAATGCAGTTTTTAAATGAAGGTTGTTATTATTAAGGGAAAACAAAATCCAAACCTACATGGCCCTGTGTGAAAAAGTGTTTGCCCCACCTGTTAAAACATAACTGTGGTTTATCACACCTGAGTTCAATTTCTCTAGCCACACCCAGGCCTGATTACTGCCACACCTGTTCTCAATCAAGAAATCACTTAAATAGGACCTGCCTGACAAAGTGAAGTAGACCAAAAGATCTTCAAAAGCTAGACATCATGCCGAGATCCAAAGAAATTCAGGAACAAATGAGAAAGAAAGTAATTGAGATCTATCAGTCTGGAAAAGGTTATAAAGCCATTTCTAAAGCTTTGGGACTCCAGAGAACCACAGTGAGAGCCATTATCCACAAATGGCGAAAACATGGAACAGTGGTGAACCTTCCCAGGAGTGGCCGGCCGACCAAAATTACCCCAAGAGCGCAGCGACGACTCATCCAAGAGGTCACAAAAGACCCCACAACAACATCCAAAGAACTGCAGGCCTCACTTGCCTCAGTTAAGGTCAGTGTTCATGACTCCACTATATGAAAGAGACTGGGCAAAAATGGCCTGCATGGCAGAGTTCCAAGACGAAAACCACTGCTGAGCAAAAAGAACATTAAGGCTCTCATTTTTGCCAGAAAACATCTTGATGATCCCCAAGACTTTTGGGAAAATACTCTGTGGACTGACGAGACAAAAGTTGAACTTTTTGGAAGGTGTGTGTCCCATTACATCTGGCGTAAAAGTAACACCGCATTTCAGAAAAAGAACATCATACCAACAGTAAAATATGGTGGTGGTCGTGTGATGGTCTGGGGCTGTTTTGCTGCTTCAGGACCTGGAAGACTTGCTGTGATAAATGGAACCATGAATTCTGCTGTCTACCAAAAAATCCTGAAGGAGAATGTCCGGCCATCTGTTCGTGACCTCAAGCTGAAGCGAACTTGGGTTCTGCAGCAGGACAATGATCCAAAACACACCAGCAAGTCCACCTCTGAATGGCTGAAGAAAAACAAAATGAAGACTTTGGTGTGGCCTAGTCAAAGTCCTGACCTGAATCCTATTGAGATGCTGTGGCATGATTTTAAAAAGGCAGTTCATGCTCGAAAACCCTTCAATGTGGCTGAATTACAACAATTCTGCAAAGATGAGTGGGCCAAAATTCCTCCACAGCGCTGTAAAAGACTCATTGCAAGTTATCGCAAACGTTTGATTGCAGTTGTTGCTGCTAAGGGTGGCCCAACCAGTTATTAGGTTTAGGGGGCAATCACTTTTTCACACAGGGCCATGTAGGTTTGGATTTTGTTTTCCCTTAATAATAACAACCTTCATTTAAAAACTGCATTTTGTGTTTACTTGTGTTATCTTTGACTAATATTTAAACTTGTTTGATGATCTGAAACATTTAAGTGTGACAAACATGCAAAAAAATAAGAAATCAGGAAGGGGGCAAACACTTTTTCACACCACTGTATGTACATAGACACAAAGAAATAGAAGTGAGAAACTACATTATACACACACACAGATGCAGTGGTCAGTTGTGTGTCTGTACGGGTCTATAACAAGCGACTCCTGAAATCTATTATTAGAGCTTTTTGAACAGGAAACAATGTGTTTGAACAAGTCAAAGGGCCGCTGTCCTCAGAGACCTCTGAGAGGAGACCCTCCAGGGGCCGCTTGTGTGTGTGTGTGTGTGTGTGTGGTCAGTTGTGTGTCTGTACGGGTCTATAGCAAGTGACTCCTGAAATCTATTATTAGAGCTTTTTGAACAGGAAACAGTGTGTTTGAACAAGACAAAGGGCCGCTGTCCTCAGAGACCTGCGATTCAACAGAGGAGACCCTCCAGGGGCCGCTTGTGTGTGTGTGTGTGGTCAGTTGTGTGTCTGTACGGGTCTATAACAAGCGACTCCTGAAATCTATTATTAGAGCTTTTTGAACAGGAAACAATGTGTTTGAACAAGACAAAGAGCCGCTGTCCTCAGAGACCTCTGAGAGGAGACCCTCCAGGGGCCGCTTGTGTGTGTGTGTGTGTGTGTGTGTGTGTGTGTGTGTGTGTGTGCGTTAGACACACTGCTTCCCTTCAAGAAAGACAGTGACACACATTCTGTTTGTGGATCTATAACGCTTCAAAACACACCGATGAACAGTTACATAACACACATCAGCGCAATATTGAGAGTTGTGTGTGTGTGTGTGTGTTTATAAGTGACTCACTCAAAAAACATGTCCTGCTCATATTTCACCCCAAAATCAAAAGGTAAAATTATTCTGCATAAAGAAATGTTATTATTTAAAAAAATATTTTTGATAATTGTGACATTATTTTTTAATGACAATTAAGCACATTTTCCCCTCTAAATTCTTATTCATGTAATACAGTAACAAAAATCACCATGTCAGGAAAAAAAAACAATTTTATTATTAAAATCAGCATAAATCAACACACACACAAACACACACAAACACACGTCTGTCTGCTCAAGAAAGTGGAAAGTTTATTTTTAGTGCCATAATCAGATTAAACTCCTATAACTACCAACAACTACATCAAACACAAACACCGAGAGAGAGACTGATAGAGAGACAGACAGATACAGACACACACACTGTCTCTCTCACCTGATACAGTGTGGCACTCGGCTCATCGGGGTGGTTTTAGGTGGAGCAACAACTAGAATAAAAAAAATACATTGATGAAATACACACACACTGATGACAATATCAAATTTGTGTGTGTGTGTGTGTGTGCATTTTGTTTGTTTGTTTGTTTGTTTGTTTTTAACACCATGCCAGCTTTCATTGCTATTTTCATGGCAAAAACCAAGTTTAAATACAACAAAAGGTATAGACAGTGGTTGAAGGTTTTTTAAATCTATTTTTGATAAAAACTTTGTTGAAAATCTTTTCAGAAGTGTCAGTTAAATAAATCAATTTCCTCAAGTAATTAAACCACAATCCAATAAAATATGCTTCAGTGACACAATGGCGGATCTTCGTCTGACATTAAAAACATGTAATCTTGGAATGTCCTGTTCAGCAGCGGATGTAAATGATCTGGTTCCAGCGATTACTGAAGTGTAAAATGTGTCATTTTTAATATAGTTTGTTTGTAATACAAACCCCATTCAGCTCGCCATTTGTTTATGGTGTAAGAGATTGTGTAAACTCACACAGGTAAAACTGCAGCTCTGGGTCTTGCAGGTGAGATCGGATGAAATGTCTCAGAGCGCCAACTGAATAAAAGACAAATAACATCACAAAACATAGAAAAATAATCTGGAATAACTCAAATGAGATCAGCTGTGAAATATGTTTTTTTGAGAGCTGTCGAAATTAACGAGTTAACGCATGATTCATTTCAAATGTTTTTTAAGTGGTCATTAGATTTTATTCAGCTCGAAGCGAGTTCTAAACACTGGTTAGAAGATGGCATAACTTTGGTGATGTGTCTGGAGTCGTTTCACTGACGCACACACCACAAACACAACAGCGATCCCATGTCAGTGGTCAAGTGATGGAGAAATGACCTCTTAACTGTAATTTTTTTTGTACAAAACAAACACAGATGGGACTTGTAATAAGCAGCAATAACATGTCCCGCTGGAGTGAAGTATCAGCATTTCTCCCACGTTGCATTGTGCTTCCATCTTACCGGACAATTCAGATGAACTTTCATTACGTAGGCAGTGCAAGCGCTAAAAGAAAAACCAGATGTCCTCCGCAAGCGCTTTTCATGTGGAGTTCAAAGGATCATCTAAATGCGGCTTCGCGATTGCTGTAGCAAAGTGTATTGCCATGATTAATACTGTGGAGGATGAGGGTTTAAGAGATTTAATGCACATTGCAATGAAAATGCAAACTACAAGGACTAGATATTTCAATTAGTCAACTCCCACTTACTCTTTGGAAAACATTTAGTGTTCCTGTAATTGCTGCTATTTTAGTGCATTTCTATCTTTATACTGTGGAAAGATTTGTTTGGAAAATGTAAAAAAAAAACATTATTGTTGCACACTGTTTTCTTTTATTTTCTAAGAAGGAATTAAATGCATTCTGACAGGAAGTGTATATATTTATATATAATCGCACTTTCAAAATCTTCGATTAAACACAATGAAATATTTTATTGTCTGACAGCACTAGTTTGTTTTCTTTTGGAGGGACTGACATTGTAAATTTAAAAACAGAGGGGTTCAGTTTGTAGTCCTAAAATCTGGAAGAGAAACAGCATTTTTTCTAATTTCTAAAGGGTTTTTATAATGGCAGTTTTCTATTTATGAGTAAAATAAGGCCTGTGGTTAACATTACTTTGAGAGACTTTCACATTTTGTTCTACAACATAAATTCACATAATCATGTGAGTATTGAATCGGTTGTTACTAACCAGTTCTGGGTCGACCTACAGTACAAATGAACATCACAACTGAACTGCTCTACAGAGAGAGAGACATGAAGTCTGACCTGTTTCCAGAGGCCTGAAGAAACCCTGCAGAACCTGCCGGTTTGGAAACTGGACTCTCAGCTCCACCTAATACCACAGCCATAAAATAACCATATAACAACAGAACTGCTTTAATTACACGGCTCTCTGGAATACTTGATTCAGATTGGTTTCTGACTGCATCTTTTATAGAAGTCTCACCTTTGGATATCTGTCCAACTTCTCCTTCATTTGAACCTCTCTGAGAGATTTAGTGATGAGAGGAGCTTCCTCGAGCGCTCTCCTAACAGACAGACAGAGAGAGATGGTTTACATCTACATGATGACATCTGAAACTAAATACAAAAGAAGAAGAGATCTGTGCAGCATTTATCCATAAAGTCTTCATTGTTCTGACCTCTCACTCTTCAACTGAGTGAATCTATTCCTGATGTATTCCACGGTGACCTCAAAAAACTCATCCAGGAGTTCTCCGTCGTCATGGTGACGGACTCCTGAGTCCAGATGGAAGACCAGCGGGTCCCAGTCAACCGGCTGAACAAAGACACCATCAATAATCATCAATAACCATTAATTTGGCTGGTTCATTAATTGAACTGTGGGAAATAATGAATAAATATAAAAACATCAATACAATGCAGAAGCCCCAAATCGCACTGTGAAAAGAAATTCTTACTAGGTGAAACATTTTTTTTTTGGTGTCTTTGTGCCTATTCTGTCAAAAAAAAAAAAAAAAAAAAAGATCTCTCACATTTTTTTTTTCTTTCTTTTAAATGTCTTTTTCTCTCAAAACAAATTCTCTCTCAAAAACATTTTTTTTTCCCCCGCAAAAATGTTTTTTTCTTTTTTCTCAATTTAAAAAACTGAAACTTTTCACAGTGCGGTTCGGGGCTTCCATAATACAAGGATCTAATGTATTGATGCTATATTGTGAGAAAAAGCATCAATATATCAATATATGATTGTATTGGCACTATCAGCCCAATGAGGATAATAATTGTGTGTTTACCTCCAGATATTCCTCTGTATCCTCCTCATCTGTCACTGCTGGTTTGGCATTCACTGATCTCTGAATGAAAACATAAACAGCTGTTTGACCACATATTGTGTATTTTAGCACAGCTGGAACACTGTATCGACCAATCAGCATCCAGCACTCCAACTATCAGTTTAGAAATGTGTGAGTCAGAGAAGAGAATGGAGACCAAACAAAAGACATCTGGAAAATATATCCGTAACAGAGAAAAACACAACGCGTCATTGTGTGTGGTGTGTTTGCATGTGTAAGTGTGTGATAGACTATTAAACATGTGATGCATAATTGAATTCAGACATAACAAATACACACTATCCATCAGGAATCCAAATGAATAAGTGCAATGTATAGAATTAAGTAGAATAATCAAGTATCCAAATCTAGAGAAGATCTCACTTGATGATCAATAATAATTGGAATCTCAATCTAAATTCGAGGTCTAATATAAACAGATTCGGTCTTAACTAAATCAAATAGTTATGACACTACAGCCACACATGCACGAAAAAGACGAACACGCAGATACCTTCACCACTTCACTGGATTCTGCCATTGGGCCAGCGAGGTGGCATTTTTACAGTTATAAAATAACCGTATAACATAAATCAGTAATGTGACACGGAAATATTATGTAAAACTGGAGAAATTAATCATGTTAAGAGAGACAAATCACTTTGAGGCTACTTAATTGGGTCATTTAAAAAAAACAGTAACACTTTCTATGAAGCTCATATATATAATGCATTGTAAAGGCATTATAATGCATTAGTAATCTCTCATAATACACCTTATAATATTTATGTAATAAACCTCTCATAAATAATTGTAACCACAATTATAATACATTATAATAATTACAATGATAATCAGTACATAGATTCAGAATTTATAATGTATCATTTTATTTTAACATGATTGACAGTGATTGGATGATGCTGGACATTACTTTGAATCAGAATTAATTATGCTAATTTCTGATGTTATGTCTGTAACGTCTCAAAAACATGAATAATCAATACTCCTGGAAACATAATAAACAATTTGATGAAAAAAAATCTGACTTTTTATAGCTTGATATTTATTTAGAAAATACTTGGTAATTTCATATGTTATTTTACATTAGTTATTTACTAAAACCAAAATTTTTACTGTTTTTTAATTTATTTTTTTATCCCTTTTTCTCCCAATTTGGAATGCCCAATTCCCACTACTTAGTAGGTCCTCATGGTGGCGCGGTTACTCACCTCAATCCGGGTGGTGGAGGACAAGTCTCAGTTGCCTCCGCTTCTGAGACCGTCAATCTGCGCATCTTATCACGTGACTCGTTGTGCATGACACCACGGAGACTCACAGCATGTGGAGGCTCATGCTACTCTCCACGATCCACACACAACTTACCACACGCCCCATTGAGAGCGAGAACCACTAATCATGACCACGAGGAGGTTACCCCATGTGACTCTACCCTCCCTAGCAACCGGGCCAATTTGGTTGCTTAGGAGACCTGGCTGGAGTCACTCAGCACACCCTGGATTCAAACTCACGACTCCAGGGGTGGTAGTCAGCGTCAGTACTCGCTGAGATACCCAAGACCTAAATTTTTACTGTTAATTTTTAAAAGTTTTACCTAGTTGCCTAAAAATTGCGCACACAAATATTTGAAACACGACTCGCACTTTTTCATTGTTACGTATTCAGTTTTTATACAAAATAAAGTTTTAGGAATCACTGACAGCATTGCATCTGTTTAACAGTCAAATTAATCATGAGATACACTGCAAGATAATTCTGCACGCAGTGTAGACAGACAGACTCACTTCGACTTCATGGCTTGGTTTGGGATTTTTGGCTTTAGGCGGGCTGGTGGTCACAGATGAAGTCCATGATGTGCAGGTCTTCAGTCCAGTCACTGCTGGCCCCCCCAGACGCTGACCACTTCTTGAAAACAGCACAAAGTTTCTGGGCGGGGCTGAGTGGGTGGGGCCATGGCACTGTTGGGACATCCCAGGTCACTCTTGACCTTTGTTAGGCTCCTCCTCTTCCTGTTTGACAGGATCTGACTTGTTCACAGTGACCTCAGAGGGCGGAGATGATGGGGTTTCCATGGCAACAGAGGCAGGTAGATCAGGGAGGGTGGTTTTGACAGTAGTTGATGGTTCCGGTGGAGCGGGCTGTGATACGGTTGGTTCAGCAACAGCCTCCGTTGGTATTGCAACCGCATCCATGGCCTTAGCTGAATACAAGGTGCTGCTGCCTTTTAGCACATATCTAATGCAAAGAAACAAACCCATCATCATCATAATGGTCTCAAGATGCACCGTTATGGATTTTCTGGGTTGAAAATAATAACTTATAATCAACAGCGTGTTGCGGCCGAAACAAATTATTATTCGATTATCAGTATTGACAATGGTAATTTTTTTTTTTTTTTAGTTATCAGCAAATATCAGCCACCGATATATATCATGCACCTCTATAATGATCACATGACACTGGTAACAGCTACCCGTATGATGGCACTTCCTCCTGTGAAACCCAAAGACTTCAGAGTGGTTTTCTTCAGTGCGTCCTAACCACTGATCTGACCAGAAGCCAAAACATACTTCATCATTAACATCAACATGAGACAGAATTCAGAATATATTTTACTTCCATAATGTATTGTATTTCTAAATGGAGTCATTCTGTCAACTCAACCAGAGGTCCCCAGCTCAAAATTTAGATTTTGATCAATTTTATTCTGGTGAAAGAAATACATAAATGAAAAGCCAAAATATGAAAAGCCATGGATGAATATTTACTGAGTAATCCACAATTTTGTAGAGGCGGGTCAAAATTAGGGATGCACCGATCCGATACCTGGATCGGTATCGGCTCCGATACTGACATTTTTAAACGGATTGGGTATCGGTCCGACGAGCCCGATCCAAATCCGATACTGTGTGTTAGTCATGTTCGTTACTGTCAAGCTCCAAAAATGACCATTAAAACACAATTAAAGTAGTTCATATGACTCTTGCATTTTATTCAAAGCCACTTGAAGATGTGCGATAGCTCTGTGAATCACAAAAGGCTGTGTTTAATAAGTAAATATATAGTATGCGCAGCTCCAGCGTGTCAGTGAATGGCGCTGCTCTGTTTACACACACTCGCGGCTATTTTTAGCCTTCACTGTTGCGCAATATTTTAGCGCTACTCACGAACAACATCTCAGATGTAGATGCTCAATAGTTCGGTTCACTTATAATATGCATTTAGAACGGCACCGGAGGAGCATTTTTAACAGAATTTGAATAAGAAGTGAATTGAACTACTGTGAACTTGCCTACAAACAGACACATACAGGACTTCCTGGAGAGTTCAGGAAGTCAAAATAAAAGCGTGAGGATTTAAAAGTTAAAGGTGTCATGGAGAGACTCACGGAGGCAGAAATATGAACTCAGTAGCAGGGTTTATTGAACAGATGATTGAAACAGTGATGTAAACATTGTGAGTAAATCCAGTTGAGCAGAGTGGCAAACAGCAGGTGAGTAATATCCAGACAGCGTATAGACACGATGAACAGATAACTCAGAACAGTCTTATGATACTTGCATGCAATAATGTATGTTTGACATAGTAGAAAGGTGTGGAGTCTCAGAGCTAATATCGATGAGAACAGACAAAGAGTGAGTGTGAAAGCAGGGTATATATGCAGTCCTTGATTAGCCACTAATGATATGCAGGTGTGTGTAATCAGAACTCAGGGGAGAGTGAGCGCTGTGAGGGTGGATCTGTAACAAAAGGTGCACGATTGGGATATATTACTATATATTACTATTATAATATATTATTATTATTATCAATTGTTTACAAATTATAATAATATTTAAGTTGAATGGGTTCCAAAAAATGTGAATGAAAGTGTGAATGAAAAGTAAAATTTCTGCTAAAAAGCTGATTTTTTACAACTAAATTGAACAAAAAAGCGATCTGAATCCTTTAAAGTCCAGATACAAGTAAAAAAAAAAATTTTGCAAAAAACACAAATGGCTTCTTTTCTACTGATGACTTATACTGGAATTACTGTTAATTTTGCTGCTATAGTAAGAGCTTTGTGTTTCTTTACATATTCAAGAGTACACCCAATTAGTTCAACACAATAATGTAAAGATATTCTAAAGTGATGCAAAAAACAACACTGGTATCGGATCGGGATCGATATGGTCCGATACTGAGATTTCCGATATCGGAATCGGAAGAGAAAAAGTGGTATCGGTGCATCCCTAATCAAAATAGCAATTTTCACCATTTTTGGAGCAAATCTAGATAAAAAAATAACTTTATAAAGGTGGCAGCATCATTATTTTATTTTTAAACAGAGATTGTTAGTTCACTTACTAAAATCAGTTGACATTAGCAGTCCTTGTTGCATTATATGCCAATGCTGACAGTTCAAAAATGAGAAAAAGCACTTTTTGTGTTATTTTTCCAAAGTATTCATGCCTATATCTCAAGAACTCTTAAAGATTTCTTAATTTCCTTTTAGATGCTGGTTCAGAACAAACATTTCTTTTGGTATCTTCTTTTTTAAGGCCCCTTATGGTTCAATCTCAGAGATATGAGGCTCTCAATGTGGCTCCATTTTCAATTGTTAAACTGAACACTTTCTGTGGTCAAAAACCAAATGTGGGTCCCTCTGCATACAGCTGATACTTTCTGTCTTTTAAAGACGAATGTCTTTAGTACAAATAATGTTGAAACTAGAACTGTTTCAAAAAAGCTTTTCTGCAATGTGTTTAAGTCAGTAATCTAATTCCAGTTTTAGAGTAGTAACTAGTAATATGCAGTGAATTACTTTTTTTTGAGTAACTTACCCAACACTGATTGCAACTAACTATTATTTTGATAATTAATCAGTCGATAATTTTTTTTATTAATCGGATCAAAAAGCCTCATTTTATTTCCTCTTTTATATATATAAAAAATAATCATTATATATTATATATATTATATATATATACATACATACATATATACACATACATATCTATCTATCTGTAATTTTTTTTATTTGGAAAATGTAAGTTTACGCTTGTATGCTAAATAATGTGTACATAAAACATTTAGAATATAAATGTTACAATATAAATTCTACAGTTTGGAAGCACCATGTCGATTTACACCACTTAAATATAAATGTTAGAAAAATAAAACCATAATCTAAGTGTAAACTGGTAAAAGGTCAAATGTTCTACAGGTTCACACACATCCCCTCTTTTAAACACAGTAACATTTCTGTAAACTACTGTTTATTCTAAAGATATTATATATACTAAGATACTATTTCTTGCATTATATATTTTAATCAAAACGACTGCACTCCATTTCTCTGTTGCAATCAGTTTGATTTACCCAGCTGAAGTCTGGTTTAACGGTGATGAAAAACAACCCTGTGGTCAAACATAAGTAAATATATAGAAATAAAAATCAAACAGACACACATATATACATATATATATAAAAAAAATATACATATACATATACATATATATATATATATATATATATATATATATATATATATATATATATATATATACACACATTATATATGTATATATACACATACACACACACACATAATAATCATACTAACTATATTATTCTACTCTCTCCACACCCCACCCGAGAGCCCTCCAAAAACTCCAAATACCTGCACCATTTCCTTATAAACATATCCAAGCCACCCAGTCTTCCCAATGACACCTCCTCATAAGCTGCCACCCTCCCCACCTCCGTGCACCACTCGGATATGGGGGCACACCAGCTGACCTCCAACCCCTTAAAATAACCTGCCTGGCGATCATCACACAGGTCAGAACCCAGTTCTCTATATGGCCTTCCCCCACACTGATGACCGCCCCATCGCCCAGAACACAAAGTCTGGGGCAAAACGAAACCCGAGTGCCCACCACGTTGCACACAAAATTCTGAACCTTCGACCAGAATTTCTGGATCTCGACAAACCACCAAAAAACATGGTCCATGTCTTCATCCTCCGACTGGCATCTCCAGCAGGTGGGTGTGTCTTTAAGATCAAGCCTATACAGTCTAGAGGAGGTCCAATAAAATCTATGCAAAATTTTGAATTGTATAAGATGCACCCTTGCATCTCTAGATGCAGACTTAATGTTTTTAAGAATCTTAGCCCACACTCCTTCCTCCAATGCCAAGTTGAAATGTTTCTCCCATACTCTCTTGAGAGAAGTTAAGGCTCTGTCCCCCAGATTCTGAATTAACAGGGAGTAATACACTGATGCCTCATGACCTTTTCCAAAAGCCGCAATCGCGAAATCGCAAGAACTGCCTGTTCAATAACAAACCAGGGAGGGGCTCTCTCAGGTGGAAGCGACCAATGAGCCAAATGTCTGAGACCGAATGCATAATAATAAAATAAAATCTTGGGTAGTCCTAGCCCTCATTTGTCAATCGGCCTATGTAACTTATTAAAATGCAATCTGGGACATTTACCATTCCAAATGAAAGACTTCGCTATGCTATCAAACTGCTTGAAATAAGAGAGGGGGACATCTACAGGGAGAGATTGAAGCAGGTAGTTACATTTTGGAATACAATTCATATTAATAACATTAACCTTCCCAATCATAGATAAATGTAATGAAGCCCACCTGCCCACATCACTCGAAAACCTTTTTATTAAAGGGTCAAAATTAACTCTAACTAAATCAGACAAATTTGCTGGGAATAAAATCCCCAAATACTTAATGCCCTGTTTGGGCCACTGGAAGGCACCTGGCTGGAAGGCCGTTAATGGGCAGTACGCTGTCAGAGCCAAAGCTTCAGATTTAGACCAATTAACTCTGTATCCCAAGAACTTAGAAAAGGAATTAATAATTCTGTGTAGGCAAGGCACAGATCTAGTGGGGTCAGAGACGAATAATACAATTTCATCTGCGTAAAGCAGAAGCTTATGCTCCACACCTCCCACCGTCACCCCTGGAAAATCATCCTCCTTTCTTATCGTGGCTGCTAATGGTTCCAGGGCAAGACAGAACAATAATGGGGAAAGAGGGCAACCCTGCTGGGTGCCCCTATCCAGAGTACAATAATCTGAAATTAATCCATTTGTTTGTACCGCCGCTACCGGGTGTCTATAAAGTAAATTAATCCAACCAATAAATGTACTCCCGAACCCATACATTTCCAAAATCTTAAAAAGATAAACCCATTCTACCATATCAAATGACTTTTCGGCGTCAAGTGAGATGGCAGCGACCGGAGACTGATCATTCGCTACTGACCACATGATATTGATGAGACGCCTAATGTTATCAGAAGAGCTGCAGCCCAGAATAAACCCCACCTGATCTATATGTATAAGAGATGTCATAACTTTACTTAATCGATTAGCCAAAATTTTTGACAACATTTTTACATCTAGTTGGATCAGGGAGATTGGACGGTAACTTTTACACTCTTTGTCCTTTTTAAGAATCAGACTGATCCGGGCTTGTGTCATGGTTGGCGGAAGCTTTCCATTCTTTAATGATTCAGTATAAACTTCTAACAAAAGTGGAGCCAGTTCTGTAGCATAGGATCTAAAAAATTCTGCGGCAAAACCATCTGCCAGTAGGTAGGGACTTAATTACCTCGTCAAGCTCCTCCAAGGTTATCTCAGAATCAAGAAAAATGTTTTGCTCAATCGTCAGTTTAGGGAGATCTAATGGTTCCACAAAGTTTCTAATATCTTCATCAGTAGACGAAGACGTGGAACTATAAAGATCAAGATAGAATTCTTTAAAAGCATTATTAATATCAAAAATTTCACCACCAGCAGATTTCACTGAGGGAATGGTAGAAAAAGACTCTCTCTGCTTTATATATCTAGCCAAAAGCTTCCCTGCTTTGTCCCCAGACTCAAAGTATGACTGTCTTGCCCTGAATAACCAAAACTCCACCTTCTGTGACAAAATAGTATTATATCTATATTTCAATCGGGTCAATTCTCTGAGGCCATCAACTGACATACGGCGCTACAGCTTTGCCTCTGCACTTTTAATATTTCCTTCCAACTCCACGAATTCTCGTGCTTTGGATTTTTTAATGAATGAGGCATACTGTATGATCTGACCCCTAAGAACTGCCTTAAGTGCCTCCCAAGCCACACCCACAGAGGATACTGAGGACCAGTTGGTCTCCATATAAACACTGATTTCAGTCTTTAACATTTGTTGGAAATCAGGATTTTGCAAAAGGGACACATTAAGGCGCCAACAATATCATTTCTTTTTCTCTGTATATGGCAACATCTTTAAACTCACCAGAGCATGTTCTGAGACTAAGATGTTTACAATTGAACAATCAACAACAGATGAAATGAGGGATTTGGATATAAAAAAAAATCTATTCTAGAATAAATCTTATGGACTGATGAAAAAATGCATAGTCCCTACCGGATGGGTTCAGAAGTCTCCAAATATCCATAAGACCAATATTTTTACACATCCTGTGAAGCGTCAATGTTGCTCTAGGGGACACTTTTGCTTCACTGTGATCAAGGACTGAGTCCATCAAAAGATTAAAGTCTCCTCCCAATATTATATCATGAGGGGTGCCAGTGGTTTGCAGCATCCCTTCAAGATCTATAAAAAAAGCCCTGATCATCAGCGTTAGGTGCGTATATATTAGCCAAAATCAACCTTTGCCCTTGAATTTCAGCTAAAACAATAATGTCCCTAATTTATCTTTGATCTGTTTGAGACATTTGAATTGTAGATGTTTATTAATCAATATAATGACTCCCTTGCTCTTACTTAAGCCAGCACTGAAAAAAAAAACATGTCCACCCCATATCTTCCTAAATTTTTCAGATTCCTGTGGGGAGAGATGTGTTTGTGTTTGTGGTTTGGTATAGGAGTGGGAGGGGTCTGTGAGGAAAGGGTGAGTGGTTTGGATAGCAGTGGGAGTGGTTTATGAGAAAAGGGGAGTCTGAGATAATAGGGGGAGTGGACTGGGATATGAGTGGGAGGGGCCGGTCAGGGAAAAAGAAGTGGTCCGGGACATTGGGAGAGGCTTGTTGGAGCAGGGGGTGAGGTTTGGCATAGGTGGTTTGGGAGGGGTCTGTATTGAAAAGGAGAGGAACTGGGATAGCAGTGGGAGGGGTCTGTGAAGAAAGGGGAAGTAGTTTGGGATAGCAGTGGGAGGGGTTTGTGGGAGCAGGAGGTGTGGTTTGGGATAGCAGTGGGAGAGGTCTGTGAAGAAAGAGGAAGTAGTTTGGGATAGCAGTGGGAGGTGTCTGTGAGGAAAGGGGAAGTAATTCGGGACAGCAGTGGGAGGGGTATGTGGGAGCAGGAGGTGTGGTTTGGGATAACGGTGGGAGAAGTCTGAGAATAAAGGGGAAGTAGTTTGGGATAGCAGTGGGAGGTGTCTGTGAGAACAGGGGAGGGATCTATGAGGGTTAGGATAGTAGTGGGAGTGGAATTCTGCAAGGATGGGGGGGTGGTCTGGGACAGCTTTATGCAGTGCTGCACAGATCGATCGGCGCCAGACTTTAAGCAGTCCATAGCGGTAAGAAATTTTATTCGACTTGAGATGATGCCACCTCTGCATCACAGTGACGTATGCCATCAAACTACCGCGAAAGCGATTCGAGACCAGCTGGTACTGGCCAGACTCACAACATGACAATGGTGGCATGTGTTTCATGGGCTGCCTTCACAATGGCATACTACACATACTACTCTTACTACTTCTGCTTTATAAATCTAAGGCAGAAATAATAATAGTAGTATGCCATTACCAAGGTGTTTATCCTGACACCTTCTGTTTCGCTAAACTCTCACAAATCTGTATTATTATAACAGTACATCATGTTTATATCATGTTATTATGTTTATCATAGTAATATCATGTTTACTCATAAAACAATTCAAAATGATTAAAAATACTGACTTCTTTATTGGTATTAAAATAATGTAAGCTTTTAATTGACTTTCTCCTTGTACACACAGCAAGCACTGTATTAAGCAACACATAACCTTTTCAAATGAATATTTCTGGTTATTATATGTAAAACATTGTCGGCAATAAAGCAAACATTGTGCAATCTACCGTGAATGGATCAGGTTCTGCTTGATTCGGGAAGTGCAAATTGTCCGGCTTGATGACTCTCTTTTCAACTCCTCCCCCGACTGCAACTGGCAAATCTCACTGACCGGTAAGTTGAGGTGCAGTTCAAGTTGAACACAGCTTGTAGTTTGGGATAAGAGTGAAAGGGGTCTATAATAACAGGGGGAGTGGTCTTGGACAGCAGTGGGAGGGGCCTGTTAGAGCAGGGGGTGTGGTTTGAGATGTGCAGGAGGGGTCTGTGAGTACAGGGGGAGTGGTCTGTAGGAGCAGTAGGAGTGGTTTGAATTAGCAGTGGGAGGGGTTTGTGGGACTGGTTTGGGATAGGAGTGGGAGGGGTCTATGAGGACAGGGGGAGTGGTCTGTAGGAGCAGGAGGAAAGGTTTGAAATAGCAGTGGGAGGGGTCTGTGAGAACAGATGGAGATTTATGGGATAGCTGTGGGAGGGGTCTTTGAGAGCAAGAGGTGTGGTTTGGGATAGGATTGGGATGGGTATGTGACAACAGGAGGAGTGGACTGGGATAGCAGTGGGAGGGGTCTGTGGGAGCAGGAGTTGTGGTTTGGGATAGGAGTGGGAGGGGTATGTGACAACAGGAGGAGTGGACTGGGAGAGCAGTGGGAGGGGTCTGTGGGAGCAAGAGGTGGGGTTTGTATAACAGTTGGAGGGGTCTGTGGGAGCAGGATGGGGGTTTGGATAGCAGTGGGAGGGGTTTTACTGAACGCTCGTAAAAAGACCCGCTGAGTGTTCAGTTCACACGAGCTGGCCACATTTACAAACCACAGCAAGGAACTCAATTATGATCAAGAGGAATGCTTCAAAGGTTTCTTGATTCAGTCAATATAAACTCCCACAGAAATAAACACACACACACACACACAAAAACATAATCATTGATTATTTACCTACTACACTTATACAGTCATGTGAAAAAGAATGTACACCCTCCTTGAATTCTATGGTTTAACGAATCAGGACATAATAAAAATCATCTGGTCCTTAGCAGGTCTTAAAATTAGGTAAATACAACCTCAGATGAACAACAACATATGACATGTCATGATTTATGTAACAAAAATAAAGCCAAAATGGAGAAGCCATGTGTGAAAAGCTAAGTACACCCTTACAGCTTCCATAGGAATTAAGAGGCTAAGTAGTAGCCAGGTGCTGCTAATTAAATGCCCTTGATTAACTGATCATCAGCAAGTGTGACCACCTCTATAAAAGCTGAAGTTTTAGCAGTCTGCTGGTCTGGAGCATTCAGGAGTGTGTTATCACAGTGCCAAGGAGGAAAGACATCAGCAATGATCTTAGAGAAGCAATTGTTGCTGCACATCAATCTGGGAAGGGTTATAAGGCCATTTTCCAAACAATTTAAAGTCCATCATTCTACAGTGAGAAAGATTATTCACAAGTGGAAAACATTCAAGACAGTTGCCAATCTTCCCAGGAGTGGACGTCCCAGCAAATTCACCCCAAGGTCAGACTGTGCAATGCTCAGAGAAATTGCAAAAAACCCAAGAGTTACATCTCAGACTCTGCAGGTCTCAGTTAGCATGTTAAATGTTAAAGTTCATGACAGTACAATTAGAAAAAGACTGAAAAAGTATGGTTTGTTTGGAAGGGTTGTCAGGAGAAAGCCTCTTCTCTCTAAAAAGAACATGGCAGCACGGCTTAGGTTTGCAAAGTTGCATCTGAACAAACCACAAGACTTCTGGAACAATGTCCTTTGGACAGATGAGACTAAAGTGGAGATGTTTGGCCATAATGCGCAGCGCCACGTTTGGTGAAAACCAAACACAGCATATCAGCACAAACACCTCATACCAACTGTCAAGCACGGTGGTGGAGGGGGGATGATTTGGGCTTGTTTTGCAGCCATAGAAGCTGGGCATCTTGCAGTCAATGAGTCGACCATGAACTCCTCTGTATACCAAAGTATTCTAGAGACAAATGTGAGGCCATCTGTCCGACAGCTAAAGCTTGGCCGAAACTGGGTCATGCAACAGGACAATGATCACCAGCACACCAGCAAATCAACAACAGAATGGCTGAATCAAGAAAAGAATCAAGGTGTTGCAATGTCCCAGTCAAAGTCCAGACCTCAACCCGATTGAAATGCCTTAAGAGAGCTGTGCATAAACAAATGCCCACAAACCTCAATGAACTGAAGCAACGTTGTAAAGAACAGTGGGCCAAAATTCCTCCACAACGATGTGAGAGAGTGATAAAGTCATACAGAAAACGATTACTTGAAGTTATTGTTGCTAAAGGTCATTCTACAAGCTACTGAATCATAAGGTGTACTTAGTTTTTCAGACATGGCTTTTACGTTTTGGCTTTATTTTTGTTAAATAAATCATGACACGGTGTAATGTGTCGTGTTGTTGTTCATCTGAGGTTGTATTTACCTAATTTTAAGACCTGCTAAGGACCAGATGATTTTTATTATGTCCTGATACGTTAAACCATAGAATTCAAGGAGGGTATACTTTCTTTTTCACATGAATGTAAATGAAATATTCAAATTTAAAAGAACACAAACTAACACACACACACACACACACACACACAGCAGTCAGAACACCTGGTTTTGGGAAAGTGTGTCAGTAGATCCCATAAAGTCTGTACGCTGGAGAAAAAGCCCTGAAGTCGAGACCCGTCACCCAACTGCAACGCAAACCTGAAACACACAGTAACATACAGTATAATATTACTAAGACAAAAGAATACTTTTGAGTTTACAAAAGTAACTAAAAACTAAACAAACTACAAATGAGCAATACAATACAGACGAAAACGCAGAATTACAGAGAAAATGGCTTCAGATTTCCTAATTTCAATCAGAGTTCTGACTATCAGTGTATTCGGTGAAAAAACAGCAACGTTGTGTTTGATTGATCTGTAAAACAACCAATGTGAGTCCGCCTTGTAAATATGCAATTATTTTAAACATGAAATTGATGACACAATTATAAAACAAAATGTTAAAAGCAAATAATGGCACAGTTGTCTATGTTAATCGTTATGAGTCTTGATTAGATTTCCAAAGGGCCTCAAATAAAACTCTTGAATATATTTTAAAGATTCTGAGAAGTGAACTTCAAAAGCTTTGGCAAATCCAGCGATTAGTTGTTCTCTGGAGCGAGCCATCTGACACAAGATCTGAGCGAATCCTGGAGATTCCAGAGTGATTGGAGTGAAATTATAATAACCCTGCTGTGGCCTGAAATCTTCTGTAGAGCCAGAAAAATGTATAAAAGCCTCTAATAAGAGATCAAACTTGGAAAAAGCCTGTTGGAGAAAACTGTAATTATGTATAAGTATGTAAGGGCAGATCCGGGCAGTGCATCAAGGGCCGTGTTTGTGTATGATCAGAACCACAAACACACAGCCTCACTTGGACACCAGCAAGCATTTTTCCTGCAACATGAGCGAGAACGGCCGTTAAAAATTGGTGGGAAACTGTGGATGGTGCTTTACGAGCTCTACACACTGAACATGCTCATCTCTCACGTACGTTTCAGCATTATAAAAACATTCTTGTGAATCTGTAAAACACAGCAGATGGATGCTCGTTTGTGCCAAACACATGCTTCATACATGTATCACGGACAGCATGTTCTGTGTTTAGATGTGGGTGGCCCGTTTGGTATGCACGGATGACACGGGGCAGGACTGATGATGAAATCGATCACCGCAATTTCCTGAACTCTTATCATTAAAAAATGCAAAACATCTCAACGACTCTCCACAACTGCAAGTTATTTTATAGAACACACTTCTTGTGAACTCAATAACCATCAAACGCACCATCTCTGATCTGCTCGTACATCACACATGGCATAAACAACAGTGTGACACGGAGGAAACATTGTTTATATATGGTGCTTATTTACCTCCACTGTAAACAACACAGATCAAATGAAATGAAAACAAACAGGATGGAAGTAGAGTTCAAGGCTTTATATTATACACATATGATCTTTTGATGTTCATTTAGAGTAAGGCAGAGGCTTTTTGCACGAAGTGTAAATAGCAACAAAAAGCATCTTCTTTGCACTAAGTGCAAATAGTGTTAATGCTATTTACACCCCTAATTAAATACTAACATTCAGTACAGTGGCATCACTGCAGTGTGTTTATTTAGAGTCCCACAGACACCCTACTTATATTTACATTTATGCATTTGGCAGATGCTTTTATCCAAAGCAACTTACTGTGCATTCAAGGCATACATTGTATCAGTTTGCGTGTTCCCTGGGAATTGAACCCATGACCTTGGGGTAGCTAGTGCTCTACCAGTTGAGCTACAGGAACACTAAACCAACCCCTAAACCTAACCCTCCCTTAAAAAAATGTACGAGAGCAACAGTTCACGCAGACCGCTCACAACATTGGGGTGTTCAAGTGAAAATTTTCTTTATCTAAAAACAGATCCTCCACAGAGATAGTGACAACAGAACAACACAGCTGCACACAAAACAGAGAACAGAACTTACTAAACATATCTGAAGAGTTTGTAGTCGAAGAATTGATGCATTTCTATGCCCAGCAGTTTTTGGACCGGTGCCGGAGTTATCCACACGATGCCAAAAATAGAAAACAAGCGATCGATAGAATGTACCGTTGCTCATCACTGCTGGTTAGGACAAAAACTCTGATGACCACAGAAAATATACCTTTTATCACACGTTGTTTGCCATCAGATTAGGACACAGTGTGACTGTGGTTGCCTGTAGCCTCCTCTATGTTTCTGTTTGATGTCCGAGTACTCAGTTTAAAAACAAAATAAGGCTGGGCATAGAAATGCATCAATTCTTCAACTACAAACTCTTCAGACATGTTTAGTTCTGTTCTCTGTTTTGTGTAGCTGTGTTGTGTTCTGTTGTCACTCGCTATGGAGGATCTGTTTTTAGATAAACAAAATTAGTTTTCATTTGAACGTCCCAATGTCATGAGGGGTCTGCGTGAACTGTTGCTCTCGTGTCCTATCATGAACGTGCACAGGAGATCAACAGTCAGTGAACATTTTCACTAAATAATACATTAGATTTCAGTTTGCTTCTCACCAAATCTTATCGTATGCTTTCATAACAATCATGAGTCTCATGAGTAATTTATTAGACTTATGAATTATACTTTTGAAGACTGAAGAGGAGGTCACCAAAAACTGCCATTGTATCACTGAGCACAACATTTTTACACAATTTCTCCCTTTGTGTTCAGAAAAAGAAAGAAAGTCATATAGAGTTATAACAACACAGGGGTGAGTAAACAATGACTGAATTTTCATTTTTGGGTGAACTATCCCTTTAACACCATATTACTGTAATAACACCAGTGCTTTTTTTTGTTGTTATCATTAACACTTTTTATTGATTCCATACTCAAAATAACACAAACAGCATATGAAAACACAGAATCAACTTTTATTATATGAGGGTGCACCAGCCGACTTCCATCCCCCAAGAATCACCTTCCTGCTGATCATCACACTGGTAAGGACCCAATTTTTTTTGTGTTTGTTCCCTACGTTAATACCCGCCCCATCACCCAAAATACAAAGTCTGGGGCAGAATAAAATCTGAGTGCTCAAGACCTCATAGACATAACTCTGAACCCTTGACCAAAACTCTTGAATCTTAGTACAGCACCAAAAAACACGGGCTACGTCCCCATCCTCCAACTGGCATCGCCAGCAAGTAGGTGTGTCTTTAAGGCCAAGCCTTAAAGTTAAAAAAACGATGCATAGTAACACCATTGTTAATTGCATTAAAACTATAGCTATTGCCAAAAAAACATAGTTTCTACAATATTACTATAGTAAAACTATGGTTAACATGGATCAAACCTTACTCTCAACTCCCTGAGCGTCACCATGACCAAATCATGCTTTATAGTCATTTTAGTAGTAGTAGTACTATAGTCATAGTGGAAATCTTAATATTTAAGAGGGAATCGAACCTGGGTCCTCCACATGAAAAAGCCTTTTCACACTGTCTTTACACACTACATCATTGCATTGACACTTGAGGGCGCAGTTTGTCTTCAATTTGTGTGTTTCCACCAGACTATTTGAGTGTAAATAGTGGCGCTGTGTGGAAGATGCTATTTAAACCTAGTGCAAATAATCACTCTGTTAATAAAAGATCTGGATCTAAAATCTGATAAGTCATATTCAAAGTCATATAACATGACAAGTAGCTAGTTGTAAACATGTCAAACATCTGTTCTCCATTAAAGTGGCTATCAGTTCCTGTTTATTGATAGAAAAAAAGGAAATCAGGGGTTTTAAATGTCCCAAAGTTTGGTAACAGGGAGGCAAAAACTGTAAACCTCATATATAATGAATGAAAAATAAAACAGCTAATTTATTTAGCTTGAACTGCTAAAGTCTGAAAGTTAAGCACCTTTTTTCACTGATACTTAAATGAAATATATAATGGGAGGTATTGCACTAATATTTACTGATCTCTCACATAATGTTCACATCACAGAGCGAGTGTGTTTTCTTTTAAAACCAATAATACAGAGCTATTGTAGACCTTCTACTGGCACACAGACAAACACACACAATACACACTGTACTGTCTGCTGCGGTCTGCTGCCGTGAGCGTGGCACGACCTCCAGTTTGGCATTATTTGGCAGACTGGCAAACCTCCACTGTAGAGTCAGATCCAGAACGTTCCTTTGAAACCTGCAAACAAGAGAAATCACACAGACAATGAGCTCTGAAACACACACATACGACAATAACACACACATACTGCATAAATATAACAGAGTTTATTATTACTGAAACTCACAAGTTACTAACAATAATCTTCACTAGAGAAAATGCTCGTTTTTCTGGTGTCATGCATGAAAACATTAAAATCAAACTTTAATCACAATCATTTTAAGCAACTCAGCTGATGTTGAAATGACACTCTGTGAAATATTTCACTCACTTGAGTCCGTGTTCATCTGGATTAAAACTGTGTTTCTTACACACATCTTCAAGTACCTGCAGATTTAAACATTTCAACATTAATTTCATTTCAGTTAAACACACCTACTCAGTGTTTTGGGGTTTCACAGGTGTGTTATTTATATTTTTATCCCCTTTTCTCCCAATGTGGAATGCCCAATTCCCACTACTTAGTAGGTCCTCATGGTGGCGCGGTTACTCACCTCAATCCAGGTGGCGGAGGACAAGACTCAGTTGCCTCCGCTTCTGAGGCCGTCAATCCGTGCATCTTATCACGTGACTCGTTGTACATGACACTGCGGAGACTCACAGCATGTGGAGGCTCATGCTACTCTCCACGATCCACACACAACTTACCACACGCCCCATTGAGAGCGAGAACCACTAATCACGACCACGAGGAGGTTACCCCATGTGACTCTACCCTCACTAGCAACCGGGCCAATTTGGTTGCTTAGGAGATCTGGCTGGAGTCACTCAGCATGCCCTAGATTCAAACTCACGACTCCAGGTGTGATAGTCAGCGTCAATACTTGCTGAGCTACCCAGACCCCAAAAATATCACAGGTGTATTTAAATTTGTAAGATCTGATATACAGTATTTCTTCATATTCTATTCAAAGCATAGGTATACATATTACTGCATACAACATAAGAGATAATTACTCAGATAGAAAATGTATGTTAATAAATAGGTTAACTTGAAGATTAAATTTTATTAATTTTTTTTTATTTTTTTTATGTGATCAGAAAACATGTACTCTCATAAATGTAAAAAAATAAATAAAAATGCAGGGGGGCAAATATTGCCACAATGCAACAGATAATTTGAGACACTGGACAGTACCAGTGTATTTCGATGAATATGTCATGATACTGAATGATTACCATATTCATGTACCATTGTATCAAGAATAATATCACCATGGTACAAAATTAAAAACATGTTAAAGTAATTTTGGTATACTCTTATTAGTGTCTTGCTACCAAACTTTGCTATCTCAAAACATAGTCAGCAAAATCTCTCTCCCTATCTAGAGAGCAAAGAGAACGTGTCCAATGCCACGGCAGTCCCACAGTTCTCTTTAAAACTGTCTATACAGCATCATTTCCTCATAACAGACTCCTACAGCAAGATAAACACTATATATTCGTCGGTGAATGTTGTGGGGTTTTTGGCAGCAGATCGTGAAGCGCTTCAGTGAAACAGATGTGTATTAAAGTGAGTGTTACCTGCAGCAGCGGTGTGTTTGAAGACACTTTCACTGTTTGTCTTCTTCCATTGGGAGTCAACACTGACACAACTGCACTGCCCGCTGCCATGACTCTCTGTGACGTCACCATGTTTGTGTACCTCACGCTTAACCCGTGTGCGTCAGTTTAAAAAAGTTACTCAGAGGACCTTAGAGGACAAAAATGTCCAAGTCAAAAAACTGCCATAATAATATTATATATTAATATTATTTTCCACTTTCACTGACTTAGATTTTTTAACCAACATCAGTCCTGATCATAACTACCAAATATTCATTCATTTTCAGGATTTTAACCCTTTAAATGCCAGTTTGTTTATATAATGCCACTGATGTTTTTTTACACACACACACACACACATTTCTCAATGCACACATACAAAACACACTCTGACATCCATACCAACACACACACACACAATTTTAGCTGCATCATTTATTCAATTGGCCTGCAGTGCTCTATAATACAGCAAACAGAGAATAGGGGAAAAGCTTGTATTTGCTCCATAGGCTAAACATGAGAAAAATGGTGCCATCTGGTGGAAAATATTAAACATGTAAATTCTGAAGCCAGGGCTCCGGAATGAAAGCATAATATCATAGAGTTCATGATTTTATGCTTTAATGGCACTGGGATCAAATATTGCAGTTTTAATGGGTTTCAATGGGGACATTTTTGTCCTGAAGGTCCTGAGTGTGACTATTTTGTGTACACAGATGTATTATAGATGTATAGGAACTGAGGTTGAAATATCAAAATACCCCAAAAAATACACACCTTTGACAAACTTTGTGCCGTTGGCATTAACACAGACAAAATCATCAAAAAAATGAAAAAGACAAAAATGTCCCGAAGGTCGCACAAGGGTTAAATCAACAAAGTAATTGATTGTCTTAATATTTTTTCATCTGTGTCTGGTTTGTCCTTAAACATTAAAAAAAATTGTTTTGTTTCCTTTGAAAACATGTACCATGAACAGTGTTGGGTAAGTTACTCTAAAAAGTAATTAATTACTAACTACTAATTACATCTTCTACAGTGTAATTACATTACTGTACTAATTACTCTGTCTGAAATGTAATTGCATTACTTATTACTTAATTACTTTCTAAAACCCTGATCAACCTCGACCGGATGAAAAATACAAGGATAGACATGAATCTGTTCTTTTAATTCTTTCAAATAAATCATATAAAATCAAATTAATTATTCATGAGCTGGCAAAAGAATTTAAAGGTGCAGCGTTAAATTAGAAAACATATATTTTAACATTAGACGTTAAACTTCAATTTTAAATTCACTATTGTTTTATATAGAATTGTTCTATGGTCTATTCAGTATTTAACACAATTACATCAGAAGTAACTGTAATTAAATTACTGAAAAATTAAGAGTAATCCCTTACTTTACTTTTTTTTTCAATGAAAAAATAAATGGATAAAAAATATTTTCTTTGGAAAGACAAACTATGGAATATCATCCCCAATTTGATTTTTAATAAGATGGGTGGTTTGGACTTTCTTAACATTTAATTTTGATGTAAACAAGGTTCCTGTGAAGTTAGCTCATTTCCATAAACAGGTTTTATTATCTTGGATGCTCATGTACAAACACAAGTTCTCTCCACACAAATCTGTTATTTGGAACAAGAATATTCAGTCTAAGAACAAGTCTTTATTTTCAGAAACTGGTATGATAACGGTATTTTACTGGTGAGACAGTTCTTTAAGAGTAATGGACAACTTTTCAATTACTATGAATTCCTTAATCATTACCAGATTCCTATAACTCAAAGGAATTTGCAGTAGTATTTGATGCCATTCCGGATGGTTTTATTCAACTAACATCAGGTGACATGTCTTCTGGAAGTATGAATCTGTCAACGTATGATACACAAATAAGAGTGAATGGAGTCAACTTTTTAGAAAAGAAATGTAACAGTCTGCAGAAATACTGACATATTGGAATTCAGAATATTTTTAAATTGAATGGAAGAATGTTTGGAAATTACCTATAAATACTGTCTCACCAATAAAGTTAAAGAAATTACTTATAAAGTTATCCGTTTAATTTACCCAGAGAAACTAGTAATCTCAAGATTGTTCAAAGACATGGAGATCACATGTGTTTTCTGTAACATACAGGAAGAGGCCATAAATCATTTATTTTTTCAATGTGTGTATAGCAAATTATTTTGGATTGACATTGAGCATTTAATATTTAAACTCACTAAATTGAAGATTTGGCTAACAGGTGAATATGTTTTTTTAAATTATAAGAATAAGAGTTTTGAACTTAATTTTGTAATCAGTTTATTTATCATATATGGAAAATACCAAACAGAAATGGGCAAATAATAAACCTAACATCCACCAGTATAAAACTGAGTTGTTGCAGTATAGTGAGACTCGATTGTAAAAACGATTGTATAGAGTATTTGAAGCCTTTTCTCTAAAAAATTATTTTTAACTTTTATTCCCCCGACAATGTATTTATACGTATTTTGTTATTATTACTTTATTTTGTTGTGTTACTTTGGTTCTGTTGTAACAGTGAGTGCACATTGTAATCCTCTTTGTTTGTATTTGTATGTAAATGTTTTCATTCTGCAATAAAAAAATAAAAAAATAAATAAATAAAAATGCTTACCTCACATTCCCCGGTGCCGTTCACATGACAACAGACAAATGCCTGTTTTGTTATTATTAATTTATTTGTATTTCTTTGTTAATATGTTTTATTTTTGTCATGTTGTTTTTGGTTATACAGCAATAAAAATAAAAAATAAAAAAATACAAATATTTTGGATTGATATAGAGAGCTCAATTAGGAAGAAATTAAATATTGTTTTACAGTTGAGTGGAACTGACATAAAGATATTTCCATGACCATGGAATAAATAAAGATAAAGCGTATCTTATACAACTGTTAATATTAATGGGCAATTTCACATTCATAAAATGAAGTGGTCTGGCTCCAAACCAAATTTTTTTCATTTTATAAATGATTTCAGTTTTGTGAGGTTTTGTACAAATGTGAAGGTAAAGAAGCAATTAGAGCCTGTAATATTGTAAGCAAGTATAACACTGTTGCATAAGTGGCACACTTTTCATCTATGTATTTTCTTTTATTGTACTCTGGCACCTGTTTAGTTTTCTTTTTGTTTGTTTTTCCATTTGAATGAACATTTCTCTTTGTATTGATTATTGTACAAAGCAATAAAAATGTTTCTTAAAAAACATCAATGCAAAAGACAAATGTGGCCTTTCTAATTATTTTCTGTCTAACTATGGTAAAATACCATATCATGCAAAAACAAAAATGTGCTAAAGGAATTTTTTATTATTATTATTTAAGTCAGAGATGGAACATTATATTGAGTTACTTTGTTTGAAAAATAGCAAAATACATTATGTTCTTATGTACAACTTCCTCTTGTCCTTGTGGCATTTAATGAATAAAATAAAAAAATATTGTCTATTTTATTGTCACATTATTTGCCGATTAAGGTGATTAATGATTTGGATGAGATACTTTATGACTTCATTTAGAGGAAAAAAACACGTGGTTTAAAAAAAAAGAAAGTAATTTGTATTATTAAAGAGCAAGCTGGATGACAAATTGTTGCATTTTAAAAATTAAATGGCTGACAGAGTTTATGAAAAATCAGAAAAGTATTTGGAATGCATTTCCCAATTATTTCTTGAATAAGCTTGGTGGTATACAATTTCTGTTGAAGTAGGCATATACAGTATATATACAGTATATATATATATATATAGCAAGGAAAATACAGAACAAATATTGTATCAATAACAAAGTTAAAAAGTATCATACAAAATATTGCATAAGATTTATCCAGCCATAACATCACTTGCAAGATTTAAACTGAATATACCTATATTCATATACTTGTGATTTCTGTGGATTGAAGAAACAAACATTTCATTTGTTTTACCACCGTGTTTACGTAAGATTGTTTTGGAAGGATTTGGTAACTTATGTGGAGAGAAAACTGGGATGTGATATTTTATTTTAAAAATGATACAGTATTATGAAATGTAAAGAACAACATACATTTCATTATTTTACTGGTAAAATACCGTTTACACAAGAAAAATGATCTCTTTCTAAACCAAATTTCACACATTTTGTAAACAACTGAATGATCTGTAAACCTTTTAGAACAAACAAAAAAGCACTGAAAAGGAAATTAGTTTCTCTGGCAATGTTATTAATGTGACAAATTCCTCTTTTCAATGTTCTTATGGCATTGAATAATAAAACAAATAGTGTTGATAATTATATTAAACTCCAGTTAGAGTTTGATGCTGGTGAATTATCACATCATGTTCAGGACTGACTGACCAGATCATACTTTTAAAACAGTCTCTGAGTCGTTCCAAACCACATGTTCTGTTATATCTGAAAGAACTGTTCAGAATTTCACCACTTTTCCCCTGCTGGGCTCCTATATGCTTTGGTCTAAATGGAAAGGGATGCCACTTTGAAAAGAAAAACACACACCACTTTAATGCCAAATAGTTCAGAATGTACCCTGCTTTACCCCAGTTTGGGTTCTGCACCTGTAGCTGATGAATGTAGTCTCTCTGGTGAAAGCAAACTCTTTCTCTGCATGTCTTTGATGTGAGAAGATCAAACAGATGTAAAAATGAACTGAATGCCGCTCTAATCAAATGCTAGGAGGGACAGACCTAACGTGGCGTGTGAATATGAAGAACAGACAGACAGAATGAAGATATGTTGGGTGACAAAGTGTGACATGATAAATTATGGTTGTATGTTTAAATTCATTTCAGATTGCACTGTACAGCTAATTCAAATTTTAAATAAAACCTAATAAAGAAAAATACAAATAAGCCCAATTTATACTTGTCTACAAGACTTATTTAAAGTCTTCAGATCAAAGGTTGCTAACATCATGAGAAATATCAATTGTGTCCAAATGTTAGTGTACGTCTAGAATTGAATGGACGAGATGTTTGAAAGAAGAACTGGAGAGCCTCTGCAGTTCTCTAATCATTCCTGTGATGTTTGTGGTCCTCGGGCTCTCAGGGGCCACGCATGTCATGTCGTGCTGCTCTTGCCACGGAGGGCCCGTGAGCGCGTCCATCTGCGATTAATTTAAGTGCATGTTTTTCCTCTTAACGGAACGGATTGTGATAAGTGCAGGAGGTGTATGTCAAAGAGATTCAATCAGGGACGGATTCGCGTGTTTGGGGGTGTCTGGCATCCCTTTGAAGCACTGAGGAATGAATTCCACCCGGCCGGGTGTGACTCTCTGTCATGAGATTCAGCTCGGGCATTTATCTGTGCGGTCAACGACTCAGAACCACAAACTGCAAAGACTGTGTCAACAAAAACTGAAGTCAAGACAAGTGTGTCTGTTGTTTATTGATGTTATCACTACTATGTTGATTGCAACAACAAAGTAAAAAGCAACACTTGACAATAAGTTCACTATGCAGTGGTTCTCAAAGTGTGGGGCGTGGCCCGTAGGGGGGGTGTGGAGTTATTGCAAGGGGGGCACGGAAGACTGACCCGTCACTTTCACACGTTCAACAAAAAAATTTACAGTGAAAATACACATAAGAACCGATGCGCGCAATTTCTTTTCCTCTGCCTTGTTTAAACTTTCGCCTGGCACCACAGCGCGTCCTGTCAAGTCATTTTTATTTTTAGCGCCTTTCACAACACATATCGTTTCAAAGCAGCTTTACAGAAAATCATGCATTAACAGAAAATGAAACCATAATATCTATAAAGTCTATAAATCTGTAAAATCATTGTGTAGTTTGATAAAATACGATTACGAATAGTGTACAAAAATAAGTAATTAAATAATTAAATAATAATTGTATTTATAACCCCAGAGAGCAAGCCAAAGGCGACTTTGGCAAGGAACACAAAACTCCATAAGATGTTGGTTAATGGAGAAAAATAACCTTGAGAGAAACCAGACTCACTGTGGGGGTCAGTTCCCCTCTGACTAACATCATGAATATAATGACAATATTACTTATGTATTGCAAGTCATGGTTTAAAATTATTAAACTAAGTTAAGTGTTAAGGGCCAGTGTTTAAACAAAGATTTTGTATGAACTGTAAGATTAATGACTAATGTCTTTGAAGTTCATCCTGGATTAACTGCAGAAGTTCACATAGATGCAGTTGTCCTTTGTTAGTTGGCTGATGAAGGCTTTTGTTGGCAATATATTGATAGTCTATGTATTCCATTATAAGAGTGTAGTCCACCGAGGTGATGCAGGCAGAGATCAGTGAGGTGCATCACAGTTCAACCTGGCCGGTAATTTCGGTGAGGTCTATCTTAAGTCCAAGGTTCAGGCAATGGCATATGAAGTATCCCATGTCTTATGGTTGGAGTTGGCATCTGTTCATCCTTTGAAGTCCATCGTAATAAACTGAAGTGATGTCTGGCTGGCACCAGCTGTATTTAGTCGTCATCACTCAGAGACACATAGCAGTGGAGTCTGACATCAAGCAGGAATGGAGCTGGATCCAGCCGGTTCTGGTGACCTCAGGATAGGAGTCCCGAGGTTGAGACATTGAAACAAATAGAATAATATTAGCATAGATGCCATTCAGTTTATTGCAGAGTTATAGATCATGATCAATATTCTGGTTTCTGGTTCCGGCAGACCTAACTAAAACAGCCTATGCCTAGCTAAATAGATGAGTCTTTAGTCTAGACTTAAACTGAGTGAGTGTGTCTGCATCCCGAACAGTGTTAGGGAGACTATTGAGATTCGTCCTCCATCACCCAGATTGAGTCACTATGCCACCACGAGGACTTAGAGTGCATTTGGAATTGGGCATTCCAAATTGGGGAAAAAAAAAAGAAAAAAGAAGAGGTTCTGAGATTACAGGGAATACCTCTTTAAGAGCTTATTTGGTATTGGATCTAACATACATGTTGTGGCTTTCGATGTTTCGATAAGTTTTGTTAGCTCTTCATGAACTATGACAGCGAAGGACTGAAGTTGCTTGTGAGCAAAATTATGAGACACTGTTTTCTGAGGTGCTGTGACAGTTGATTGCATAATTCCAATTTTATTTCTGATTATTAAAATTTTATCAGTAAAGAAATTCATGAAGTCATTACTCTTGTGCTGCGACGGAATATCTGGTTCAGTCGATGCTTTATTCCTAACCAATTTATCCACAGTACTGAATAAACACCTAGGATTGTTGTGGTTATTTTCTATGAGTTTGCTAAAAATATGCTGACCTGGCAGCTTTTAGTGCCTGTCTGTAGCTACAGACACTATCCTTCCATGCACTGCGTAATACCTCTAATTTTTCTATTCTCCCACTTGTGCTCCATTTTCTGAGCTGCTCTCTTGAGAGCATGAGTGTGATCATTGTACCATGGTGCGGGGCTTTTTTCTTTAATTTTCTTTAATTGAAGGGGGGCGACACTATCAAGAGTGCTAGAGATGACTGTATTTATATTTTCTGTTATTAATTCAAGTTCTTCAAGACTTTTTGGCTTACTGAGTGTATGCGATAGATCTGGAAGATTATTAGTGAAGCTACACTATATTGCCAAAAGTATTCGCTCATCTGCCTTTAGACGCATGTGAACTTAAGTGACATCCCATTCTTAATCCATAGGGTTTAATATGACGTCGGCCCACCCTTTGCAGCTATAACAGCTTCAACTCTTGTGGGAAGGCTTTCCACAAGGTTTAGGAGAGTGTTTATGGGAATTTTTGACCATTCTTCCAGAAGCGCATTTGTGAGGTCAGACACTGATGTTGGACGAGAAGGCCTGGCTCGCAGTCTTCGCTCTAATTCATCCCAAAGGTGCTCTATCGGGTTGAGGTCAGGACTCTGTGCAGGCCAGTCAAGTTCTTCCACACCAAACTCGCTCATCCATGTCTTTATGGACCTTTCTTTGTGCACTGGTGCGCAGTCATGTTGGAACAGGAAGGGGCCATCCCCAAACTGTTCCCACAAAGTTGGGAGCATGGAATTGTCCAAAATCTCTTGGTATGCTGAAGCATTCAGAGTTCCTTTCACTGGAACTAAGGGGCCAAGCCCAGCTCCTGAAAAACAACCCCACACCATAATCCCCCTCCACCAAACTTCACAGTTGGCACAATGCAGTCAAACAAGTACCGTTCTCCTGGCAACCGCCAAACCCAGACTCGTCCATCAGATTGCCAGATGGAGAAGCGTGATTCGTCACTCCAGAGAACGCGTCTCCACTGCTCTAGAGTCCAGTGGCGGCGTGCTTTACACCACTGCATCCAACGCTTTGCATTGCACTTGGTGATGTATGGCTTGGATGCAGCTGCTCGGCCATGGAAACCCATTCCATGAAGCTCTCTACGCACTGTTCTTGAGCTAATCTGAAGGCCATATGAACTTTGGAGGTCTGTAGCAACTGACTCTGCAGAAAGTTGGCGACATCTGCGCACTATGCGCCTCAGCATCCGCTGACCCCGCTCTGTCATTTTACGTGGCCTACCACTTCGTGGCTGAGTTGCTGTCATTCCCAATCGCTTCCACTTTGTTATAATACCACTGAAAGTTGACTGTGGAATATTTAGTAGCGAGGAAATTTCACGACTGGACTTGTTGCACAGGTGGCATCCTATCACAGTACCACGCTGGAATTCACTGAGCTCCTGAGAGCGGCCCATTCTTTCACAAATGTTTGTAGAAGCAGTCTGCATGCCTAGGTGCTTCATTTTATACACCTGTGGAAGTGATTGGAACACCTGAATTCAATTATTTGGATGGGTGAGCGAATACTTTTGGCAATATAGTGTATCTTTAGTGGTCAAAAGAATAGTTCTACATGAATGATAGCGTGGTGTAGATTGAGTGACATTAGCTGATCGCAGCATACAAGAGATGAGGTAATGATCCGAGATGTCATCGCTCTGCGGCAGAATTTCTATATTCTGAATTTCTATATTCTGTCAACATCAAATCCATATGACAGAATTAAATCTAGCATATGATTATGGTGATGAGTTGGTTTTGTCTGACTCCAAGAGAGTTGAGAATATCGATAAATGCTAATCCCAATGTGACATTTTCATTATCTATGTGAATGTTGAAATCACCAATAATTAAAGCTCTATCTATATTAACTACTAAATCTGATAAAAAAAGTTCACCAATGAAATCTGAGTATGGCCCGGGTGATATATACTATATACTGTTGCAAGGGCAAAAGACGACAGAGTTTTTTTTAATCTATATCTGACAGTGTCACATTAAGCATTATTAGTTCAAAAGACTTAAACTTATATCCTGTCCTCTGAGTAACACCAAAAACGTCATTGTAAATTGCAGCAACACCTCCTCCTCGACCCTTCAGACAAGGCTTGTGTTTATAACAATAACCTGGGGGAGTAGATTAATTTAAGCTAATATATTCAGGGCCCTGTGTAGCTCAGTGGTAAAGACGCTGGCTACCACCCCTGGAGTTCGCTAGTTTGAATCCCAGGGCATGCTGAGTGACTCCAGCCGGGTCTCAGCAATCAAACTGGCCCGGTTGCTAGGGAGGGTAGAGTCACACGGGGTAACCTCCTCGTGATCGCTATAATGTGGTTCTCACTCTCGGTGGGGCACGTGGCACTCCGCGGTAAGGCGCTCAACAAGCCACGTGATAAGATGCACAGGTTGACGGTCTCAGACATGGAGGCAGCTGAGATTCGTCCTCCGCCACCTGGATTGAGGCGAGTTACTACGCCACCACGAGGACTTAGAGCACATTGGGAATTGGGCATTCCAAATTGGGAGAAAAAGGGGAGAAAAGGAAGGTGGATCAGAGCTTCTGTACCACATCCATGCCCTACTCCTCAAGGTCTGGGAAAAAGAAGAACTTCCCTCAGAGCTCAGGGACGCTCTAATAGTGACCATATTCAAGAAGGGGGACAAGGCTGAATGTGGAAATTACAGGGGCATCTCGCTCCTGTCAACAACAGGCAAAGTCCTTGCTCGTGTCCTTGCAAACTGACTGCTACCACTGTCTGGGGAAGTACTCCCAGAATCACAGTGTGGCTTCCGCCCATCCAGAGGTACAGCAGATATGATATTCACAGCACACCAACTACAGGACAAATGCAGTGAACAAAGGCAGCCTTTGTACATGGCCTTCATAGACCTGACAAAGGCTTTTGACACGGTAGACCGCCAGGCTCTGTGGAGCATACTATCAAGGTACGGCTGTCATGACAAGTACAGCAGAATACTGAGGCTTCTACATGATGGCATGTCAGTCACAGTGCTCAGCAACAGCGGCTCTGTGTCCGAGCCTTTCCTCCCCTCCCTGCTGTATAGAGCCGAGTCATGGACCACCTACAGCAGGCACCTGAGAGCCCTGGAACAACACCACCAAAGATCCTTACGAAAGATTCTGAGGATCAGCTGGGAGGACAGACGCACCAATATCAGTGTCTTGGAGGAAGCCAACATGACCAGCATCACCACCACAGTAATGCAGTACCAACTCCAATAGACAGGCCATGTCATCCGCATGTCCAACACACGTCTCCCCAAACAGATCCTGCACTCCCTGCTGAAGGAAGGTCAGGGAGCCACTGGCGGGCAAAAGTAACGTTACTAGGACAATATCAAGACCGTTCTGAAGAAATTCCACATCAAATCGAGCAACTGGGAACACATTGCACTGGACAGGCACTCCTGGAAGAAATACGTGCAGGAAGGAGCTGCACATCATTAAATAGAACTCTGCCTTGCTGCAGAGACAAAGCGACAGCTTCGCAAGGAAAAAGAAAAAAGGCTCAACCACCACCAACCACCACCACTCTCCCCTGCCCACACTGCACCAAAGTATGTGGATCGCGGATCGCGGTTTGGCCCCTACAGCCATCTGAAGACCCACAAGTAGACGACCCAATGGAGAGGACAGTCATAGTCGCCTAGAGTGACCGCCAATGATGATGAGTTCTGTGTGTTGTAGTTCTGTGTGTTGTAGTTATATGTGTTGTAGTTCTGTGTGTTGTAATTCTCTGTGTTGTAGTTCTGTGTTGTAGTTCTGTGTGTTGTAGTTCTGTGTGTTGTAATTCTGTGTGTTGTAGTTATATGTATTGTAGTTATGTGTGGTGTAATTCTCTGTGTTGTAGTTCTATGTGTTGTAGTTCTGTGTTGTAATTCTGTGTGTTGTAGTTCTGTGTTGTAGTTCTGTGTGTTGTAATTCTGTGTGTTGTAGTTCTGTGTTGTAATTCTGTGTGTTGTAGTTCTGTGTGTTGTAGTTCTGTGTGTTGTAATTCTGTGTGTTGTAGTTATATGTATTGTAGTTCTGTGTGTTGTAATTCTCTGTGTTGTAGTTCTATGTGTTGTAGTTATGTGTTGTAATTCTGTGTGTTGTAGTTCTGTGTGTTGTAATTCTGTGTGTTGTAGTTCTATGTGTTGTAGTTCTGTGTGTTGAAGTTCTGTGTGTTGTAGTTCTGTGTGTTGTAATTCTGTGTGTTGTAGTTCTGTGTGTTGTAATTCTGTGTGTTGTAATTCTGTGTGTTGTAGTTCTATGTGTTGTAGTTCTGTGTGTTGTAGTTCTATGTGTTGTAATTTTGTGTGTTGTAGTTCTGTGTGTTGTAGTTCTGTGTGTTGTAATTTTGTGTGTTGTAGTTCTATGTGTTGTAGTTCTATGTGTTGTAGTTTTATGTGTTGTAGTTCTGTGTGTTGTAATTCTGTGTTGTAGTTCTATGTGTTGTAGTTTTATGTGTTGTAGTTCTGTGTGTTGTAGTTCTATGTGTTGTAGTTCTGTGTGTTGTAGTTCTGTGTGTTGTAGTTCTGTGTGTTGTAGTTCTATGTGTTGTAATTTTGTGTGTTGTAGTTCTGTGTGTTGTAGTTCTATGTGTTGTAATTTTGTGTGTTGTAGTTCTGTGTGTTGTAGTTCTGTGTGTTGTAGTTCTGTGTTGTAATTTTGTGTGTTGTAGTTCTGTGTGTTGTAGTTCTATGTGTTGTAATTTTGTGTGTTGTAGTTCTGTGTGTTGTAGTTCTGTGTGTTGTAGTTCTATGTGTTGTAATTTTGTGTGTTGTAGTTCTGTGTGTTGTAGTTCTATGTGTTGTAGTTCTGTGTGTTGTAGTTCTATGTGTTGTAATTTTGTGTGTTGTAGTTCTGTGTGTTGTAGTTCTGTGTGTTGTAGTTCTGTGTGTTGTAGTTCTATGTGTTGTAATTTTGTGTGTTGTAGTTCTGTGTGTTGTAGTTCTATGTGTTGTAATTTTGTGTGTTGTAGTTCTGTGTGTTGTAGTTCAATGTGTTGTAGTTCTATGTCCTGCAGCTCTTGATAGCCCAAAGTGTTGATGTCAGGTGTGCTCATGAAAACAAGGTCATTCTTGTGTGTCTGCCACTTTCAAATGAGTGACGAGGTGAATTAACACTTAAATTTTGGTCTGTTCCTCAAACAACACTATCATATGGCTTAGAAGAATTTAAATCTAAGGCACGAGTGATATGGACGACTTTAATGGCGCTTTTAAGTGTGCTTTTGGAGCTTGGACAGCCACAAACACGATCCTCTCGTCCCTCAATCTTGTGTTTAACGGATGAAAAAAGTAATACTGGTTTAAAGGACGATGGTTAGTAAATGATGACTGAAAGGTCAGTTTTTATTAAAGTTTATCAGTATCATTAATCAGGTGTTAATTATTGTCCAGTGGTCCTGACCGCTACCTAAACTGCGTGTAGACGGCGCTGTCATGTGATACTTGTTACTTTTTTCAGTGCTGGCCAGGATGCGACAATCACAGTAATTTATAATTACTGGATTCTTACTGGAAAACATTTTTTATAGAGAATGCTGACGCTTATTTCCATTCATAGGTATGAATCCTTGCAATTATCAGTTTATATAAAAACATTACTATTCTAGAGTAAAATTGTATCCAATGAGATATAAAACTTTCTGGTAGTTAAATGCGGACATATAGGAGTGTTTGAGGAAATGACCAACGTCTCAACAAACAAACAGTTCCTGTCTTATCCATCCAGAAGATCAGTAACGGAAATAAAACTTAAAACTTTTTCCTAATGGCCTTTGAACACGTGTGTTTCTGTGACCTCTCTGAGCTGAGGGAGAATATTGCCAAACGGAAGTCATTTAGTGAAATCAAGTCTCATGTCGGTTTTTACAGCTCATTTAAAAAAGCCTCAATTTGTTTTGCGTAATTTGACTAGGAAATTGTCTGTAGAGCACACACCGTTCACACACACACACACAGTACACACACTCACACACACACACACACACACACACACACACACACACACACACACACACACACACACCCTACACACACTCACACACACACACACACACACACACATACACACACACACACACACACACACACACAAACACACACACCGTACACACACACACACACACACACACATACACACACACACACACACACACACACACACACAAATGTTGGTGCAGCTATCATTATGAGGACTTTTCATAGATATAATGATTTTTATACTGTATGAACTATAGATTCTATCCCCTAACCCTAGCCCTATCCCTAAACACTCTCACACACACACACACACACACACACACACACAACACAACACACACACACACACACACACACACGTTGGTGCAGCTATCATTATGAGGACTTTCCATAGACATAATGATTTTTATACTGTACAAACTATAGATTCTATCCCCTAACCCTAACCCTACCCCTAAACCTAACCCTCACAAAAAACATTCTGCATTTTTACATTTTCAATAAAACATCGTTTAGTATGTTTTTTAAGCGATTTAAATTATGGGGACACTAGAAATGTCCTCATAAACTACATTTATAGCATAATACCCTTGTAATTACGTTTGTAACCTAAACAAAAGTCCTTGTAAACCACTTAAACCTGCCCACACACACTCACACACACACACACACACAAACAGACACACTCACACACATGCAACATCCAGTGAGCGGCAGTTCTGTGGATGGAAATGCCTTGTTGATGAGAGAGGTCAACAGAGAATGACCAGACTGGTTCAAACTGACAAAGTCTACAGTAACTCAGATAACCACTCTGTACAATTGTGGTGAGAAGAGTATCATCTCTGAATGCTATTCTGAGATGCGGGTTGGCACTGTTTTGGTGGCACGAGGGGGACATACACAATATTAGGCAGGTGGTTTTAATGTTGTTGCTGATCGATGAATATACAGTATGTATGTATATATATATATATATATATATACACACACAGTATACTGTATATTCAGAATATGAGCACATAACACAGGAAAACACAGTAAACAACATAATCAGTATTACAGTTTTTTTCAACTGCTTACACACATTTTCAAAACTTTGCCTCTTTTTTTTTCAAAACTTTTCACACAAATCCAAGAATTGCACAGACAAAATGCAAAATGCCTCACATCTCTTGCAAAATGAAGCACTGCATTCAAAATATCACAAACACATCTCAAAAGCAAACATTTGTCTTACGTTGCAAACACCTTTGCCATATTATATTTTTGGATATATCATATACACACAGTTATTCAAAACCTAAAGCTCTTCTTTCATGAGCTCCTATGTACATTTCTGTACAAGATTGAAAGTAATTGGCAGAGAGATGTTGAAAAATTCACAGTAAACATGAAAGCAAGATTGAAACCAAACTATTCTTTTTTTTTTTTTTTACTGTAAGCATTTGTGGTTGTGAATACAGTATTACACAGTACGAAAGAAATACATCAACCATGTGTAGTTGCACAGAAACCAAACCGCCACGTTGTCCAGGGACATTGACAATGGCCCTTTGTCCAATGACATTTCTCCCCCATCTTCTGGTTTTGCTGAGATTGAAGCCCACCTCATCCACAAAAATTTATTCATGGATGATGGCATGGGCATCCATCTCCAAAACTCTCTGTAAAAGACAAAAGAATATGTAGATCAGTATATGCACAACCCAATAGCCTGACTTGGTAGGTGCAAGTCTGATATATTGGAGAAAGTGTTGTATGCATACATCCACAAAGTCATGTCGAAGGTTCTTGACTCTGTCACAGTTCCTTTCAAATGGGACCCTGTAAAGCAGTTTCATTCTCAGTTGATTTTTCTGGAGGACACGATGTATTGTTGAGGGGCTCACAGCATTTATGTTAGCCAAAATTGTGGCATCATTAAGGATATGATTGTGTATTTGGCGAATTGTTATAGCATTATTGGCCAAAACCAAATTCACGATAGCTGTCTCTTGCTCTTCAGTGAACATGTGACCTCACCCAACATGAAACCTTCGCCTTTCCACTCTGTAGAAGATTCAAGAACAGTGTGAGTGTGTGCCATAAACTGTATCACAATATATAATATTTTATACAATATAGTCAGAATGTCTTCTTACAGTCAGCTGTACTGTTGTACAGTAGATAACCCACCAGACTGTGACCAATCATGCAGTGCACTGCAGTAAATGGATGCATGGGTGCTAAAATATATGTATTATAGTATACCGTATGTTATGCTGAAATAGCTATTATGTGTACATTAGTACATTACAGTAGATTGTTACATACCTGTTCTCATTTCTAAAGGTTCGAATTATACCCGCCACTGTACATCGACTCAAATTAGGCTGGACTCTCTGTCCAGCCTCTCTCATTGTTAAACCGTAGTTGATCACATGAGCCCTAATCTCATCAGAGACCACTCTTCTTGTTTCTGGTCTTTGTCCTCCTCCTCTTCCCCGTCCGACTCGTCCTCTTGCTCCTCTTTGAACTCCCCCTCCTCTAATTCGAACTCTGCCTCGTCCTCTGGCTCTCCCTCCAACTCCCCTTACTCTGTCTGCATTGTTTGCATCCATTGTTCAAAACCTATAACTTGACCTTTGGCCTATTCTAAAGCCATGATTGGTTGGTGTTAAGTAAAGCAATGAGTGTTTGCACATGTGAGGAGTTAGTGTGAGGCACTGATGAATTAGTGTGGCATTTTGATTGGTTGTGTTTGAAAAAGGAAATCAAGATACTTCCTGTTAGATTTTTGTGTGTTACATAGAGAATTGTGTGTTGTGTTTTGCAAAAAGTGTTTTATGAAATTGAAAACTGAGTCGAAGGCTGAGGATTAGTGTATGGTTTTGCAGATTTGGTGTGTGGTTCTGGTGTTTGAGTGTCAGGTTTCAGAAATTGTGTGATAAGTAAGGATTTTGTGTGTAAGCAGTTGAAAAAAACTGTAATAGTATTAAATATGTTTTAACTTTAGTTCATTCAGAAATGATACATTTCTTTAGATCTCAGTATTCACACAACACACACACACACACACACACGTTGGTGCAGCTATCATTATGAGGGCTCTCCATAGACATAATGATTTTTATACTGTATGAACTATAGATTCTATCCCCTAACCCTAACCCTATCCCTAAACCTAACCCTCACAAAAAACTTTCTGCATTTTTACATTTTCAATAAAACATCATTTAGTATGTTTCTTAAGCGATTTGAATTATGGGGACACTAGAAATGTCCTCATAAACCACATTTATAGCATAATACCCTTGTAATTACCAGTTTATAACCTAAAAAAAAGTCCTCCTAACCACTTAAACCTGCCCACACACACACAGGAGATCAAAGGGACAAGCGTGTCACTGCGCCACGCCCCTTTGACCAGCCCTCTCTTCTGATTGGCTGACATGACAGGCATAAAAAATCCCCAAATAATGAGCCCATGAGGGTTACGGACACTTGCAGCTTTCTGCACACATGAAGAGAACAGACTGTGCTGTGCTGGATCTATTTATTATTCAGTCTGGATTCTTCATGACTGTTTGAGGATAAAAGTTTCTACATGTCGAGATGATCCAGTAAGTTTGAGTGACTCACAGTTGCTGCAGATACTCTTGTGGATTTACAAAAGGATTGAGAAGCTGGTCTGAGCTGGTTTGGAGATGATCAGGATTCTGCTGGTTCTAGTTCTGTTCGGGTCGGTTCAGGGCAGGAGGGTCCGGGGTCAGGGGGGTCAGACCCAACGGGCGGAGACACCTGAGAGTTTTCCACTAGATTTCACAGCTGTGGAGGGAAACATGGACAGTTTCATGACTCAAGTGAAGAGTCTGGCTCAGTCCCTCTATCCCTGCTCATCTCAGAGACTGGACCAGGACATGAAGCTGCAGTTCTTAGTGAACTCATCCGTCACGTGTAATGATGGGACACCTGCTGGGTGAGTCATGATGCTTTAATCTCATGCGTCTGCTTTAAAATACCAAACATATTTTGGGTGGTTTAGTGGTTGAAGATTTGAGATGGTGACTGAAAGGTTGTAAGTTTAAACAACATCATGACCTTGATCAACACACTAAACCACTGATAACCTTTGGATAAAAAAATCTAACAGTAAATCTCCTTACAAGTACCGTTGTATTACCATGTATAGTGATGGAATCAGATGGTAATACTGTGGTACTTTTGTATTTCGATGGTACATGTCCAAAATAGCATTGTTACCATGACACCATGTCAAATTAACCATGGTACTACCTTGCTTCTTTTTAAAAAATTATGTCTAAACTAAACAGTGTCAGTGTTGGAATATGTTTCAGATTTAAGTTCTTAAATTAAATCTCTCACATACATCCAAAAGGAAGGTTTATATGTGCAGGTGCACCAAAATTTCAGACCGCTCCTTACTAAACATGTCTGAAGAGTTTTTAGTCCAAGAATTGATGCATTTCTATGTCCAGCCTTATTTTTTGAATGGAGTATGAGGGTGATTCTCACGAAATCTTGGTTTCAAAGATTTTTGAAACATGAAATCCTTTTTAGGCATTAATAACAAGGTCTGAAGTATTTGTAAGCATTAATTTAAAAACATTTACTGGCAATTTAACACCTCTTTGAACATATTCTCCAAAACAAGTCCTTAAAAATCTCATTACCGCAACAGTCTGAAAACGTCAAGACCATTAGGAAATCTAATACATTTTCACATTTTGAATTTTGTTTTTTAAAAACATGCACAGCTACTTGAAACTCTGAAATTATATATATTTTTCATTAACATTTTCTCATTACCGCAATACCTTCCGCAATATACAATCTAATATTTGTGATATTTCATTGAAACCTGACATATTTTCAAAATTATGTGGCAAACCTGAAAGAACATAACGCATAGATTCTGCACATGCATTTAAAAGTAAACTACTATTTTTCCATACATTAAATGAACACCTGTTGCGGTAATGATACATAGGTTTCGGAAATGAGGTTGATGATTTCGGTAATGATAATAAGTATACTAAGACTGAGCTATGGTTAAAAACATAAAATTTAATGTAGAAAATAAATGAGATAATATTGGCACAATCATGGATTCAAGTTCAATCAATTTAATTTAGCAGTACTTCAAAAGTACATAACATACATAGGCTAAAAACAGAGAACACATAAAAACAACACACACAAAAACATTAGAACAGGGCTAAACAGGGCAACATTAGAACATATGCTAAAAACACGTAAACCATTTTACCACAGTACTGAAAAAATACCGACCACCTAGGGCAGATACCACATTCTGATTTGTCAATACTTGTCATGGTACATTAATTCTGAACAACCATGCTAACAAGAACAGATGTGTAAAATCTGGGAAGCTATTCCCCTTCCAATTCCAGTGTTTTACACACGTTTGTTTGTGTACTTTGCCCTGATCTAAGGCAACACACAGAAGTGTTGAGCTGAGGATGTGACAGGATATGGCTCTGGGATGATGGTTTTTATGTCATCGAAGTAGTACCAGATTTTTTTTTCTCCCTCATAGTAGGGACGGAATAGCTTACAGACTGTGTGTGAGTGTGTGTGTGCATCCTATAGTAGAGACTGAATAGCTTACAGACTGTGTGTGTGTGTGTGTGCATCCTATAGTAGGGACTGAATAGCTTACAGACTGTGTGTGTGTGTGTGTGCGTGCGTGCACCCTGTAGTAGGGACTGAATAGCTTACAGACTGTGTGTGTTTGTGTGTGTGTGTGTGTGTGTGTGTGTGTGTGTGTGTGCATCCTACAGTAGGGACTGAATAACTTACAGACTGTGTGTGTGAGTGCCCATGTGTAGACTTCCTAACACTATAGGGTATTGACTTGCTATAGACACTGTATGAGGACATAGGCTTCCTATAGACTATATGTATATATATATATATATATATATATATATATATATATATATATATATATATATATATATATATATAATTACTCTTACTGTAACCTCTCCAAACCCTAACCTCTCTCTCTCCTTCCTTCTGTACTGTTCCAGCAGTTCTGGGTTAGTGTAAACTTTTGCGGAGGATGAGAACATCAGTCATGGACACTTGATTTTTCCACTATCTTTTCATTATTATTATACATGAATATTCAGTTAATAATGTTTCTGTCATTTGAATACATATAGTAGAACATCCATTAATTTTTTTCAGAATATTTTCATTTTACTCTGTTTAAATTACAACATAACATATATTCAGACAGAGCTGGACGCGTTGCGGTAATGAGAATTTCAGCACAAAATGCAGTAAATAAATAATTAATTAATTCCTATGTTGAAATTACTCTTTGTGCAAGGTAGAGAACATGATTATCTTTATTATGATATTTTTTTTATATTACTAAACTGTTTTATATTTAAAATCAATACTGCCATGGTATTTTAATGGTTTCATGAGAATGACCCATTCAGAAATCAAACAGAAACATAGAGGAGGCTACAGGCAGCCACAGTCACACTGTGTCCTTAACTGACGGCAAACGACATGTGATAAAAGGTATATTTTCTATGTTAATCAGAGTTTTTGTCCTAACCAGCAGTGACGAGCAACGGTACATTCTATCAATCACTAGTTTTCTATTTTCGGCATCACACGGATAACTCCGTCCACTGTGAACTGGCACCGGTCCAAAAACTTTCAAAAAAATAAGGCTGGGCATAGAAATGCATAAATTCTTGGACTACAAACTCTTCAGACATGTTTAGATCTGTTCTCTGTTTTGTGTGCAGCTGTGTTGTGTTCTGTTGTCGCTATCACTGTGGAGGACCTGTTTTTAGATAAATATAATGGGTTTTCGCTTGAACGCCCCAATGTTGTGAGGGGGCTGCATGAACTGTTGCTCTCGTGTCCTATCATGAACGTGCACAGGAGATCAATGGTCAGTGAACATTTTCACTAAATAATACATTCGATTTTTGTTTGTTTCTCACCAAATCTTATCGTATGCTTTCATAAAAATCACGAGTCTCTTGGAATAATTTATTAGACTTCTGAATTATACTTTTGTGTTCTTTTGAAGCTTGAAGAGGTGGTCACCATAAACTGCCATTGTACGACATTGTAACGATGCTGGCAATGATAGGCAGATGATGAAGACGATGATGTGTGATGAACCCAAGTGCAGTTTATTATCAATCGTGAAATCCAAAAACCATAACTCCCAATGTGAACAAAATACAAAAACATGAACTTGACTTGACTTGACTTGACCAATCCAACAAAGTTACATTCACTATACCTCACAATGGACAATGGCAAATGTGAGGCTTAAATACATGGACAAGGGAGAAACATGACAATGATAACCAATGACAAGACAGAACTGATAACAAGGTAACAAAACAAACCAATGAAAACAAGACACATGAACATGGAGGGAAACATGAAATCACATGACATAGGAAACAGGAAATAACATGACATGTCAAAATAAAAGACATGAACACAAAACATGAACAAAAACACATCTAGACATGACAGACAACACTGAGCACAACACAGGGGTGAGTAAACAATGACTGAATTTTCATTTTTGGGTGAATTAAAACTTTAAATGAAAAATTTAACTACAGTAGTAACAACTTGAATAGGCACTATTGTTTCTAGTAAATAAGTACAAGTAAAACAGTAAAAATAGTACTAGTACTAGTGAATAATGAACACTTACTAATACAATTACATTTGTTATTTGTTGCCAGTAACAATGGAAACCTTACTTATTATTACTGGAATAATGACTAGTAGCAAAGCAATAAATACTAGTATTTAATGAATAAATGCTAATGTCTATTGAAAAAAGAACTAGTAGTGAATTATTAGGTAAAATTTAAAAAAGATAATATTCACTATTTGAATATGTATTAGTAAAATAAGTACTAGTAACAAAAGTAATAAATGTTAAAAGCACTTGCCATACATGAACTTGTGAATGCATTTCAAGGCTTGTGTTGTTTTAAAGAAATCTATTTCAGCAGCAAGAACCAGAAAATTGAGAACAATCAAGGCACACAGACAGTATTATTGAGATGAATGAGCCGCTGTGAGCAGACACTAAGAATCAAAGTGAGATATTAA